>NC_091443.1:48746325-49046325 GCF_964237555.1 Oryctolagus cuniculus | reverse complement strand
CCCCAATTTTTCCCATGTAATTTTTAATGCTTCCTTCATGAAAAGATATTAAAGATGTAACCAAACAACCCATTGAAAAGGTGATATTAGGATGTAGTCAGTGTTACAGTCCTAAGGACCACAACAGTGATCCAAAAGAAGGTTCTGTCTATCCTCATGAGTTTTGCAGTACAGTGGGGGTAGTACAACCCATAAACAAGCAATTATAATGCACTATGATCTATAGGTGCTGCGAAAGAAGTACATGAGAATACACAGAAGAGGTAAGTAACCCTGACTTGAGTGATTATGAATGATTGCTGAGTAAAGACAGTAACATCTGAGTTATAAATGAGAAGATAGGTAAGGAATACCCATGCATATACAGAGCGTAGCACTGTTCTCAGTGCATTAAAACCTACCAGTGAATTACATTTATCTTCATTTTCTTTTCTGCTATGCACCCTGAGCCCCTACAAACAGATATTGCATAAAGGGATTCATTTTTGGATATTTTTAAATAAAAATTTTTTATTTACTTGAAAGGCAATTAGAGAGAGAGAGAGAGAGAGAGAGAGAGGAGACACAGAGAGAGAGGTCTTCCATCTGCTGGTTCATTCCCCAAATGGCTGCAATGACAGTGGCTGGGCCAGGCTGAAGCCAGGAACCAGGAGCTTCTTCCAATTCTCCCACCTGAGTGCAGAGCCCCCAGTACTTGGGCCATCCTCTACTGCTTTCCCGGGCACTTTAGCAGGGAGCTGAATCAGAAGTAGAGCTTTTAAATTCTTTCTTTTCTAAAAAAAGATTTATTTACACATATGAAAGGCAGAGTTACAGAGAGGTAGAGGCAGAGGCAGAGAGAGAGGTCTTAACATCCACTGGTTCACTCCCCAGTTGTCCTCACAGGCCGGAGCTGGGCTGATCTGCAGCCAGGAGCCTTGAGCTTCTTCCAGGTCTCCCACATGGGTGCAGAGGCCCAACCCAAGGACTTGGGCCATCTTCCATTGCTTTCCCAGGACACAGCAGAGAGCTGGGTCAGAAGTGGAGCAGCTGGGACGTGATCTGGTGCCCATATAGGATGCCAGCACTGCAGGAAGCAGCTTTACCTGCTGTGCCTCAGTGCCAACCCCTTAAATTATTTCTTCTAACTGAAAAAATATATGTATCAGAAGACTTACAAGTGCAATATTCTAGACTCAATTGTTTTCCTGGAAAATATGGGTAAAATTCAGCTATTTCCTGGAATCATACTCATTCTAGGAGAGAAAGTTAAAACAAAATCATGCCAGTTACTCACATTTTATTATAGAGGCTATTCTATGTCTTGTACAGATGCAGTCATAAACTAAGATCCTATTTTTTGTTTCTTTTGGAGGAATACCTTTTCTGCATTCTTAGGCATAATAATTTGCTGCAATTCATGGCAGAAGCTAATTTTTATTTTTTGGCATTAATTGAGCTGAAAGCTGGATTCATGACAGCCCATCCCCTCAGTGGCCAGCACAGAAGCTCAGGACAGACGGCCATTTCAACTTTACTAGCCTGACATCCTGAATAATCAATGCACATCAGCCACAAAGAACGGCTGCTGATTCTCATGCCCATTTGCAAGTTGGCTGAGTGCCCACTGACAAATTGGGATGCCAGTTCCACTAGGGCACAAGTGTCAACAAAAGATCACTTCAAACAAGACGCCTGCTCAGTTTTGCAATAGCCATCATTTTTTTTTTTTTAGGGGAAAATAAAAGTTTAAGGTGGTTAACTCATACTGCTGACAAATGGCTATTTACATCCCATCATACCTTCAGCCTCAAGGGACATTTTATTTAATGATTTAATGCAATCGTCTCTATCCTTTAGATTTGACTTTGAACCTCTGCATTTCAAATTAGGCAAAAGAAGATGGTATGTCAATCTTGAGAGTCCCTGAGAATGTCCATTTTTAAATTCTCATTGGATGCATTAGAGATGTAAAGAGTAAGCAAAGTATTATTGTGTGCGTTGTCTCTAGACACTAATTAGAATAGTGAATAGGTCTCCTAACAAAAAGCAAACACATTCTTTAATATTCAATTAATTCAGCAAATATTGGTTAAGCACCAGGCACCCAGTAGGAATTGGTCTCACTACCTGGAACCTCTTCTCTTCCAATTGAGCCTGTGTACTTACTGTCATAGCACTCAATTTCACTAAAGCATGATTCCCATGTTATAAATCCCACAGCCAAGTATTCTTATGGTTTCCCATGAACCATGAAATAATTCCAAACATTTTACATGGAAGTGAAAGCCTCTCATAGCCTGGATAAAACCAATGTTTTTATTCTCATAAATTCTAACAGGTTTTCATAAATGCTAAACAGATGATTCCAAAATTTTCTCCATTTATGCTTTGACCTCACTGTCTCTAAGTCATTCCTATACACTCTTGAGATACTGAAATCTACATGATCTTAGTAAAGATAAAATGTCCCACCTGAGCCAACTGTTTTCCAGATCTACAATTATGTAGCACCAACCAGATGCTTTTACAAAAATCACAGCACTTAATCTGCAATTCAAATTTGAAAAAATGATATTATTATTCCTAGTTTTTATATGAATAATCAAATATTAGAGGGAAAAGGACACACACAAGGTATCCAGCTGGTCACAGGCGATGTGAAATCTGAATTCAAGTTCTCAGCTCAGGGGTCTTGCCTGCTCAGACTTCCATCTTCCTTCTGGGACCTTGCCTGTCTTCATCCCCTACAACATGTCCTTCCTCTGAACATTTATAACACTTAATTCATGCCATCCTTGAAATTTTAATTGCCTTACAACTTGTATTATTCAACAATTCATTAAAGATTTAGTGAGCAACTCAATCATTTTAATAGAAACTGAGGATAATAATAATGAGGAGGAAAGAAGGGGAAGGAAGAGATCAGGTAACCTTTACTGATCCCAATTTATGTGCAGAACTGTGAGTACTTTCATAAACTATGACATTGGACCATTGCAACAAAGTTCCAAAGCAGGCTGTGTTAGCTCCAAAACACAAAGAAGTTGAGACCCAGAAAGGTTACATGACTCTCCCAAGGTTGTAAGTTGGCCAGTCATGAGATTCACAATCTTTCCCTCATTCAACAAAATGTCTGATTGTCTATTATACGCTAGGCTCTGCTGTTAGTACTCAGTATCCCGAAGTGAACAAAATGAACACAGATCTCAGACCATGATGAGCATGATTCTATGTAAGCAGTATCAGGCAGTAAAACTGATTATGGAGTGTGTTAGAAAATGATATGGGGGATTGGGGCTGGTGCTGTGGAGCAATGGGTTAAAGCCCTAGCCTGAGGCACCAGCATCCCATATGGGCGCTGGTTCCAGTCCCGGCTGCTCCTCTTCTGATCCAGCTCTCTGCTATGGCCTGGAAAGCAGTAGAAAATGGCCCAAGTCCTTGGGCCCCTGCACCCATGAGACCTGAAAATAGCTCCTGGCTCCTGGCTTCAGATCAGCATAGCTCCGATGGTTGCAGCCATCTTGGGTGTGAACCAGTGGATGGAATACCACTCTCTCTGTCTCTGCCTCTCTCTGTAACTCTATCTTTCAAATAAATAAAATAAATCTTTAAAAAGAAAATGAGATGGGAATAAAAATTAAGCAGATAAAACCAGAATAATCTGAAGTGGAGATTAGTTTTATTTCTAAATATGTGGCATGGCCAGTGGAGGCTTTATGGACAAGGTGAAGTTTGAGAAAAGATAAAGGAGTAGGGCATTGCAGGCAGAAGAAGAGTCCTTATGAAGGCCCAAAGTGGGAACACTGTCAGCCAAAGGTAAAATGTATAAACATACAGAACCTGAAATTGTTTGATTTATTAGATATGTTTCCTCCAAACAAAAACTTACCAAAATGATAGATCATAGTCAAAAGCTACGTGTCAATACTCTTATAGGTGATTTACGTGCATTTACTTCTAACACTTACGAGAAACAACAAAGAAGTTCCTTCTATTTCTGTCTGGGAAAAGACTGATGTGTTAAGGAGGGGCTAAGAATCTTACTCATGATCACACAGGTTCATATGTGGAGCTACATATGCACCTGGGCGGCTGGTTTCAGAGACCCTTATCTGCATGACACGGGGGTTTACCAGTTTTCTGCCCAAGTGCATTCATTTTATGACTATATCACAACATGTTTATCTATTCTCTTGTTGATGGGCATACTGAATGTTTCCAGCTAGGTTATTGTTATAAATGATGTCATTGTGATATTTTCATTTATCTATGTGGATGAAAGAGGTTATCTAGACTCAGAACTTCATGGAATTGCTGAGGCATAGAGTGTGTGCCATGTCTTTCTCATGTAAGACAAGGAGAGAGAAATACATTCACTTCATTTCTTTCCCACAGTAAATTAGTATGACTGAATGTTCATTGTTGTTAAATATAAATAATGAATTATTTAATATATTTTTCTAAAATTAGTTTTGAAAATTACATTTAGTTTTTTAATCACTGTTAGAAAATTATGTAATTCTACTTTTATGAGTCTTTATTGTTTACTACCTTTGTAAAAACTATAGTGTAGAATTAAGAGTGTACACACTGCAAAAAAATGAAGTAAAAAATAAAATGGCTCATATACTGTTAAAATATTACAGTTCAACTGCAACATTAAATATCTTGTATGACAAGAATGATATTTTCAAGTATCATTTAAGAAAATAAAGAATAGTTTTGTTAGAGTATGAAATAAATTCAGAATATTAAGTTCTATAATTCTAGTTTGTAAATATGTGTATATTTTATCAGTCATAATAACATAGCATTCACAATATTGATTACATATTGTATTATTATATATTGATACCATATTTGTATAAATACTTCACTGGTATCCACAAAGGATTGGCTGTAGGACTGTTGTGGATACCAGATCCATAGACATTGAAGTCACTTATATAAAATGGCATTGAGATGGGTGTTTGGTGCAACAACTAAGATGCCACTGTTCAGAACAGATGCAGTGATTTTTGGTTTTACAATTTGCGGTTGATAGAATTTGTGGACATAGAACCTACAGTTATAAAATGTTAACTTTGATGATTAATATATTTATAGCTATACATTTATATATATACATATACTGTATATGTATATATATAAACATATATATTTATATAAGTTTATATAACTTGCTTTTAGATATATATATATATAAATTTATATAACTTGCTTTTAGATTTGCAGTGTAAAAGATGTTTCTGCATATCAGCACATATATTATATGTGTAAATATAAAGGAATTATAGTACGTTGGTTATAAAGATGGTCCAGGGCCAGCATTGTGATGTAGCTGGTTAAGCTCCTTTGTGTGGGTGATGGTTAGTGTCCCAGCTGCTCATCTTCCAACCCAACTCCCTGCTAATGGCTTAGGAAAAGCAGCAAAAGATGGCTTCAGTACTTAGGACCCTGTAACCCACGTGGGAGACCAGGAAGAAGCTCCTGGCTCCTAGCTTTGGCCTGACCCAGCCCTGGCCTTTGCAGCCATTTGGGGAGTGAACCAGTAGATGGAAGATATCTCTCTCTCTCTCTCTCTTCTTCTCTCTCTGTAACTGCGACATTCAAATAAATAAATCTTTAAAAAAAAAATGGCTCCAATTTCCCACCATTCCCTTTAGGTTGAGACTTTGAAGATTCTACCACAAAGACGTGGAGTTTATTTTCCATCTCTTTGATATGTGCCTTGATATTGTCAGTTCAGTGGAAACCACATTGTACCAGTTCCAAGCCTAGATCTCAAGAGGCATTGCATGTTTTTCTTTTCTCTTGGAATATGGCTTCTGTCATGAGAAAAACTACATGGGTTGGCCTGCTGGAGGATGAGTGACCATGTGGAACAGAGACAAGTCATCCAGCTGAGGCCATCCCAAATGTGTCAGAGTACAAGAAGCAAGGTCACCACTACTGCCCCATCAGCAAATCACAGATGTGGAAATGAGACCAGCTGAAATCATCATGCTCTGCTCACCTGCAGACCCACATCACTTTTGCAAGTCATCGGATTTTGAGAGTTTAATAAGAACTAATTAATACATGAATTTCTTTATTGGAATTAGATTGAGTTTAGTGTCTTTTTTTATTTACTTACATTTGAGCATTTATTACATTTTTGAGAAAAATTTAATATTGCACAATGATATGTTCCAGTGGTATAAGTTATGAATATTTTTACATATCTTTTCAAAAGCATGTAGTATTTGAAAGGATAAACAGTACTCGTGTATCTACAAATATTAATTATGCTGCAATGTGCAAGCATTGTGCTAAATGCTGGGATAAACAGTGAAAAATATAGCTCTCTGAGAAATCATTACTATGGCAATGAATGCAAAAACAAGCTTACTAAAAAATTACACCTCCTTGAAAACTCAACCCAGTCAAGTGGATTTGAGAAAATCAACATGTGTAAAATATGTATGATGATAATGGTGGTAGCAATAGTGGGATGATGGTGGTGATTTAATGAATACTGAAGAAAAGGTTCAAGTTAATAAAGAGAGAATTGTGGGGAAATATAGAAAAACTGAAAAGCAAGTGGGAAATTTGGAAGAATTCCAAATTCATACAATATATACTTCAAGAAAAAGGAGAAGGCTATTAGCTTCAGTGAAGAGAAGTTCAAAAATAGAATATCAATAACAGCATCTACAGGAAACTGCAGAAGTTGGAATAATAGCCTTAGAGTAAAACTCTAGATAAAGGTGCTGATAGATACTCTATGTTATTTTATCACCATGATCAGTAACTACTGGGAAAAAAATGTGTATAAAGTTAGAGCATCCCTTAAAAGGACCTGGGATGCACACGTGTCCAGAGTGGGATATAATCATTCCCAGGCATCCCCTGTTCTTATATAATCGAGTCAACTCCTCAGTAGTCATATCCTGATCTTTCTTCTTCTTCCTTTTCTCCCACCTGCGTCTTTCGATGTCTGAGCTTCAGCATGCTACTGGATGTCGAACAACAAAGTGCCAAACCCTCAGTTTCCATTGTATGCTACTGGCCTTTGAATTCCATCAAGCCAATCCCACTGATACTGTGTTCTCACATTTCCCCAGTAAGTGGAGTTTCCAAGAGGGTGATTTCTTTTGCTACTATTATTTGCCACTGCCATGATATTTCTGAAGCAAGATTACCATAAGAACCCCACCACACTGGGAGACAGGGTACTGAGGGGAAAATGGAATAAAAGAAGCATACAATCAAAAGTTACTCTTCTTGGGGAAATGATTACAATGGTCAACAGAGTAGCTAAAGTGCCACATCCCATTATACCTATAAAAGAAAGGCCCAGGATATACCTTTCGCTGATTATAGGTGAGCCCTATTCATTTCTGTTTCTCCTTTTGTCCTTGCAGGCAAAATTATGAAAATGGGAAAATTCTCTTTGAGCAAGTTATTGTTTATAGTATTGGTATCCAAAAGCTAGTCTTGTCCCAAAGCAGAGGGAATCCATGCTCACAGGAAGCATAGAAAATAAGACCCATGCCAATTTTGGATTTTCAGCTTGTGTTTTATCTTTCACCATTTTCTACTCTGTAATACAGTTGCATTAGTAATAGTGAAGTGCTCCTGTTTGTTATCATGTCAAATAATATGCAGAACCAATCACAGAAATCAAGTGGTGTGGTTTGAATGTTTGTGTCACCTCCAAATTTCATGTTGAAACTTAAACTCCAATGCAGTCATGTTAAAATATGTGGCCTCTTATAGTTGATGAACTGGTGTTCAGCACAGGAGTTAATATGGGATCCGTGCATCCCTGGGTTTGAGCCTCAGCTACCACACTTCTGATCAAGTGTCTTGTTGATATACACTTCCTGGAAACAGCACATGATGGTTCAAGTACGTGGGTCCCTGCTACCCATATGGTGGATATAGATGAAGTTCAGAGCTCCTGGTCTCAGTTTGACAAAGTACCAGATGACTTGGGCATTTGGGGGATGTAATATACCTCTCTCTTTCTCTCTCTCCCCCCACTTCAAGTAAGTACTAAAATAGAAAAGGAAATGATTAATGCTTATATCATGGATAGGATGATCATGTTATAAAATGGATGGAGAGAATAGCTAGGCCGTTCTTGCCCTTCTGCTTTCCACCAAGTGTGGACATAGCAACAAAGCACCACACTGGAACCGTAAAACCCTCACCAGACGCCGACTCTTCCAGAACTTTGATAATGACTTCCCAGCCTCCAGGGCTATGAGAAAATAACTTCTGTTCTTTTAAAATTACCCAGTCACAGGTGCTTTATTATAGTGGCACAAATAGAGAAGAAACTTGGTAAACTTCAGATTCATATGAACAGAAAGAGAAAAGCAGGGTGAATGTGGGCAGAAAGAGAAGATAGACATCTGGAATGGATTCTTCTACTGCAATAACATCTGGTGATAGCTATGCAGAAGAAAATTTGAAATTGCAGAACCTCGTGATTACCCCCATTTGCATGTGTGAACTCTAAAACTGGCACGAGGCACAGAAGAGTTTGGGAGGGGCAAGTGATTTGGAAGATGTAAAGTCTGGAAGTGACTGAAAGATGGCATTTACTAAGAGCTGGCTAGCCACAAAAAAGAAACCTAATTAGAGGTGATGAATTCAACTCTTTCATGGCATTCCAAAAAATGCCTGGATTCTTTAAACAGGTGTATGATAATATTGACAAATTGAAGACCTAATCCCATTGACAAAATGGAAAGCTGAGTGACACACAATTCATTATTCTATCCTCTCTATCCTTGTGTGTTTGAAATCTTTCACAAATGTTAATGAATAATAAATTCTAGATACATCATAACTACCATCAACAAAAGAAATCTGTCAAATTTCAAAATGTTCTCAATGGGGCACGAGATTGGTAGATGTACTCATCAATTCCTCACAAAAGTTGTAATTTATTCTTAAAAAAATACACATTGAGATATATAAAAGTAGCCCCTATTCTGGGTGGACTGACTTCTATAAAGGAGCATCACAGAGCTTGGTTGCCCCTTTCTTTCCTGGATAACCGCATATCCATACCCAGTTGTAAACCTCCTTTATGGAAATCTTTCTCATAATCTATACTTGACACACTCATTTGCTTTCAGGATGTCAGAAACAAATGAAATGTATGTCTCAGCATCTTGATTCAAGAATGCCCAGAAGTAGCCCCAGAGGAGAAAATGGTAGGAGATAAAATTACAGAAAAGCATTTTATTCCCAAGAATACCTGGAGTTTCTCATACATTTTAGGATAGTTTCTGCAAATATATTCATATTTTTTCCTTAAAGAAATAGTCTGAACATTACTGGTGTTCAGATGAGCTATCTATGGAATTAATCTCTCAGGCTTTTAGAAACTTCTCATGAGTGACTGCTCCCTCCTCTTAATATGGGATCATTGCTGTGCTATCTATACAGACTATAACTCACTCATGTACATTTTATATGGAGCAATAAAGAAAGGATTGTTACACATTAGGTATAATTTTGCCTCCACTAATTCAATGGAAGAGACATTTCTTATTGCAGGCAAATTCATCATTGCTTCTGATGCTTCATCATTTGAATGAAAAACTTCCCTTTGCTTTTTTAAAAAACAAATTTAAAAAAATTTTTTAAAAATGAACAGGGAATTAGCAAGACCAAAGCAAATATAAATTCTCTTTTGTTTCAAACCTTTTTCAGGTGTGTATCGATTAGAAACCAGCTCAACAATTTAATTAGAAATACAAGCTGCTCTCCTTCCCTTAGGTTTAGATCAAACTTACCTGTTATCTTTTCTGTGCTGAAGTTACAAAGACCAGAGCGTGCCTGAACTCCAGGTATGCCTTAATTTGCTTCAGAGCAATTATTATCTGAATATCTGAAATGACTCCCAGCTACGGTGTCTACATCAAATTGACTGGGACAAGTGATTGGTGAAAATATTAGATGAAGGGAAGGAAACGTGCAGCCCTACAGACACCTTAATGAACACTACTCCAATCATTTGCAGTTATTTTCATAGGAAGCCCACCTGGAGTATGCAGATGGGGCCTTGAAGAAAATTTCTGTTAATAAGACCCAACATATTACATTTGTTTCTTTGAAAAACACAATTCCATTTTCCTTATAACTGTTTTTAGAAATATTTATTTATTTATCTATGAGACTGAGAGAACTCTCATCTTCTGGTTCACCCCTCAAGTGCCTTCAATGGCCCAGGGGACATAACAAGGAGCCAGAAACTCCATCTGGTTTCCTATGTGAGTAGCAGGGGTCCAGGTACTTGGTCCGATTCCCCCACATTCCCAGGCATGATAGCAGGGAGCTGGATCAGAAGCACAGTCACCAGGAATGGACCCAATATTCTGATATGGAATGTTGGCATTGCAAATGATGGCTTAACTTACTGTATCACAACACCAGCCTCTTAGAACTCTTAGTTAACAAAAAAGAAGAAGAAATACTGGTGAAATGAGCCGAAACAGGTAATAAAGTTTGAATCAAAATATGAAGTATGTTTTGTTGCATTTGCAGAGTACTTTTGTTAAAGCCATGAAAGTAACTGTGTGTTTAATATTCAGAGGTAAAGTATTTCATTTATTTCAGTCCATGTATTCATAAGTAGGAGAGCAGCACACATACTTATCTGATGACACAGGGTGACAAGAGAAACTCATGGTCAGCGAAGGGGAGAGGCTCTTGGGTTGCTGCCTCTGGGAGCCTGTGAAATGCCTGAAAATACACTGATCCCACAGGCCGTGGGCCTTCACATTCCCTGGATTCAGTCTGGCCAGTTAAAAGCACACAAACTATTCGGAGCAGTCAGGCCATGGGGACAAGAAAAAGGGAAACAAGTTCCAAGAACAAATTGTACTCATTTATTTAATCCAGTGAAGCCGATGGGGGCTGTAGTATGTGCTGAAAGTCTGTATCAATTCCAGATGCACATGTGTTCTTTCCCATGGTGTCAACATGATGTCAGGTCACAGGGGGTTCCAATCTGGTGATCACTTTTTGCTTGCAGTAAACAGTCACTGCTTAAGACTGTTTCAACAGCAAGTACACAGAGGATGACAGGGCACTGGCTCAGAGGCTACAGCTTATTAAATATTAATTCTGGAGCCTCATGGTTAAGAAAGCAGATTCAAACCACAGTTCCTGGCCCTGAATCCTAATTCCAAGACACCTTGTACTTGGACACGGAACCCAAGATCTGCCTCTGTGTTTCAACTCCTTCATCTATACAATAAAGATCATATTGTAAATGTTCTGCACAGAATTGTTGGTTGGGCTAAATGAGGATGTTGCTTGAATTACAGAGAGATCTCAGTAAACATTCTCACAGTCATTGTGAATCCTGTCCATCATTTTTGCTGGTCTTTTCCTCTTAATAGCAAGCTGGGTTAAGTAAAATGCATCAGACTACCTTCCCCCGCAAAGATGGACCCCACCAACCTTAAAAATTCTTGGTTGATATTTTGGCTCTGTAGGATAAGATGTGGGGAAAAGAAGCTGAGAAGAAAAAAATAGAGACTTGGAGAAGCACAAAGAAAGCCTCAGGGAGCAGATAGGCCTGGAGGCAGAGAGAAAGAGACATTTTGAATGCCAGGAGAAATTAGAAAAGAATAAAAGGAGAGAAACAGCTCCCCAACCAGGAGCAACACAGAGGCTGAACCGTCCACACGGGCACAGGATTGAGGGTGTTACCTTTTTGCTGGTTTATTTTCATTTTGTGTGTGAGAATGGGGGTGAACCAAAATAGTATCCTTTGCTTTTTTTTTTTCTTTTTAAAATCATTCAGTTCTGTCTGAGAATTTGCTCCCCTAATCATAATTCTTCAGGAAAAAACAACGGCCACCAAAGAAAACAAAAAATCCCCCAGACACGTAGGATGTCTGCACACGTTTGGACAAGACTGTAGAAGTACAGGAAGCAGCAGAGCTGCAATTTATGTCATATTGAGACATCATTTATAAAATACATGGAAATTGGGCTTGCCTTGCTCTTCTACAAATTATTTACTGGAAAGCACTAGGGCAGGAACTTTTTTTTTTAAGCAACTAGCTTTTTCCATGTCAGATAACACTAAAAACAGATTATTATCATCATTCTCTGTTGAAAAATAGCCAACAGTATTTACAACCTTCTAGATGATTACCAATATCTCACAGGACATGTGGAATTCTGCAAAAGTTGCTGAAATGAATTATAAACTCAGAAAACTTTCCTAAACTGTAATTTTGCCTCCCAACTCCAGTCACTATCATTTAGATAATTTAGGCAATTCCCCCACATTTGACATTTCTTTTCATGATTTTTTTCTTCTTGGATGTAAAAAAGTTAGAATGCCCTTTTTTTAAAAGATTTATTTTTATTTGTTTGAAAGAGTTATAGAGAGAGGTAGAGGCAGAGAGAGAGGTCTTCCATCTGCTGGTTTACTCCCCAGATGGCCACAACGGCTGAAGCTGCACCAAGGAGATTTTTCCAGGTCTCCCATGCGGGTGCAGGGGCCCAAAGACTTGGGCCATCTTCCACTGCTTTCCCAGGCCATGGCAGAGAGCCGGATCAGAAGAGGAACAGCCAGGCTAGAACCAGAGCCCATATGGGATGCTGGCTCTTCAGGCCAGGGCGTTAACCCACTGTGCCGCAGCGCTGGCCCCAGAATGCCTTTTGTAAGTGGGTTCTACCTGTTCTGAAATTTATTATCATTCTTCAGGCTTCCAGAAAAAACTCCTGAACTAAACCGTTTCTCAAGGCTCTAAACATTCCACATGTTGATTGACCTAGTGTTGATCACCTGGGACTGATGGACTGCTCTCTACAGTTCATTTGTAGCTTCTCCACAGTTAAATTAATACTAACTACAAACTTAGCAGTTACTGGTAGTGGTACATCATCATCTCTCCATTATGTCCTCAATACACTTGAAAATCCCACACCTGGGAAGAATTATGTAAGAGGTTCAGGACTGTAGCTTCAGAAAGGATGCATTTGATTGTCTGAATTATGCCCTAATTCTCTTCCTCTCCTAATGTACTATAAATAAAACATCCCTGTGAAACCAAAATTTTTTAATGCAGCTGAAAAACTCATGTGAAGATTTTTTTGTGTGTGTAGTCAAAATATTTCTTCACTTGAACCCAATCATAAAACATAAAATGCCTGTTTTCTAGTTTTTTTGTATTCATTGTCTATTGTGTCCCAGACACTGTGCAAGGCACAGAGGTTACAACAGTGAATAAGATTTAGTATTACCATTGTTATGCTTATAGTAGCACAAGAGAAAGAAAGAAAATCAGCCACTCCTATACAATTTGATTAATTCTCTGCTAAGGGAACCTGTAAGACATCCTGGTGGGAGGCAGGAGGCGGGAGGCACTGTCTCCCGCTTCAGGATAAGGTCAAGGATATTCATGTCAGTTGTTGTTGAGTTAACAACTCTTCAGACACTTACTGAAAAGTTTCCTTGAAAATTTGTTCCTTGATTAGAGCTCAGAAGTATGTATAAAGATGACCACACTTAAAATGTACGGATAAAAAAACTAAAAGCAAAATCATGGAGGGAACAACATAGTATATGTAGAAGTGCCAAAAAAAAAAAAATGGCATGGCTGAATGAAAAGGTAGTCGATAAAGGAAGGGTGCCCTTAGGGCTCCTTAGGGCTGACTTTTTAATGTCACTGTAAGGAGTCATCATAAATTCATCCTGGAGAAGAAGGTCCAGACGTGCCGGTTGCCAACCTATTGCTGCTCAGCTCCAGATCCATCTTCCTTTGCTCTGGAACATTTCTCCACTGCCAGCCAGCAGGACACTGTGCTTCATGGGCAGAGGGTGCGAGGGTCTATGAATGAAATGGGGCTCTGTTATCAGGTTCTGGTGTACATTTTTATGTCAGGATCCGGAGTACTGGGGAAAATATCCTTCCAGAGAGTTCTACCAGTATAACAGCACGTTAAATATCTGTTCCATGCTATGGCCCATGCTAACACTCTCTTCAATATAACCATCCTGGAGGGGCAAAGCTCATGTGTTTGATCCTACTTCAGATCTCAGGCCTTGGTAACTCTCTATTCTCTATATCAACTTGTCCAATAATTACAACTCTCCATTAGAGAGAGTCGATAATCATTCTTCATATTGACTTTTCCTTTTCAAACTACCATGTTGTTTGTCTCTTGCTCAGACCTTACTGGGTTGTAACTTGTTCTGGGAAACATTGCTGAAAATAGACCAAATAGACCCATGAAGATGAGATTTGAGGATGAGTTTGGTCATGCCTCAGGTCTTGAGCTGAGCGCTGAGTTCCTTGCCAATGGGAAGTGGTTGTTATTAAGCCATGACATGTAGTGATGTAACCATTAATCAAGCTGTCACCTATGGTTGATTGTGATGAGGTGCCAAGTAAAACATGTGCTTTGGGAGTCCAATTGGCTATAGCACTTGACCCTTCAGACAGTAGCCCAAGGATTATTGGAGAGTTAAGATGTAGAACAGATTCCTCTGGATACACTAGTTTGCTTACACAAAGCAAATGATGAGTTCTAGTCTTTTAACTCTCGGCTCAAGTCCAGAGAAGTAGAACCTCTTATTAATTATAGCTATTGGCTGCCACTGAATCTAACTCAGATTTTATGTTAAGTGAAAAGAATAAAATAGTATTTGTTTGAGCCTTTGTTGGTAGGGATTTTGACAATTTGCAGTGTAAAGTACTCCTATAGATTTTTAAGAAGCTTGTCTGTGAAGGTAATTAGGACAGTATCTAGGACATAATGACTTCAAATTTGGGGAAGTTGTTTTATTTGTTTGGAGAGTTGTGCATTTGCTTTAATTTTATTTTGTATTTTTAAAGTAGAACACATCTGTGCTCATTTGTAAGTTGAAGAGGAGAGACCAGTAGAGAAGGAGAAACTGAGTACAGAGGAAAATGAGATAACGCATGATGGAGAAAGGTTGCAGGTAAGATTAAGTGGTGGATAGTATAGGTGACAAGATTAGCCCCATGCAGATGGAGAGAAACTTCCCATTTCCTGAAGGACAGAGATAAATTAGGAAGAAGAGTTGGAAGGGAAGGACAGGGGGAAACTGAGAGAATCTTCACCTTATTATTCTGTAATATGCCCCCAGTGAGACAAACTCACAATCCAGTTCTGCTCACTTAGCCTAGAGTGTGTTCTCCACATTGCCCAGAATCCAAACCAGCTTCAAAAACGGGAATCTAAGTTAGTCTCATGATGGATTAATTTCTCTCATTTCTCTCCTCCTCCTAAGCTACTTTGTAATTGCAAGCAGGCATTGGGAAGAGCAATTTCAAGGGCCTTCAAAGCAGGCTTACAGTAGGCAGTGACCTACTTACCCTCTAGGTAAGACAGGTGCTGCCAAAACATTCAGCATGTGCTTCTGTACTGTCCAGGAATTTAGAGAGGAGATGTGAGATCCCTGGGCAAAGTAGCAGTGTCAGACCAAGTTTGACTTTGAGTATTTGTAGTTCTAGGTTATCTTGGGATGCAGTGATTTAGTATTTTTAAATGGAATCTCTGTAGGACTATGTCAAAAAGGGAAAACGAAAAAAGAAAGGAAGCCTGTTTTCTGCACAATGAATGTGGGGGTAAAAAGGCAGCTACTGATAAACTTTGCTTCCCACCTTGGGTGAGTCACTGTACGCTTGTCATTGACCTTGAGATTTAGCAATTGCAAAGGCTGATTTCATCAAAGATGAAACAAACTGTCATAATCCCACCTCCAACAGTAACTTTGCCTCTTTTCAGAGTTTTAGCATCATAGCAAGTGGTCAGACATTTCACATAGCTTGCAAATTCTCCACGGTAATTCTCGGAAGTAGGTTTAGAAATAACAAGAAGCTTTACGCCTCCCCTCTTGGCTGGTGAATAACTTCTAGGGAACTGGAATCACTGGTGCCATCCACCCTCTATCCCTGGAGTTGGCTGCAAAGGACTCTATAGCCTCACATCAAATACGCCTTAATGCATAGCACTTGCAAGACAGTTCGCATGATCTTGTGAATTATGATTCATGGCTGGCCCGTTGCTAAGCCAATTCAAAGGCACACTGCACTTTACAGAGCCAAAAGCTTGCACCCTAAAAGCCTACCCACTTTATTCAATTCTAAGCATTATTCAGCACTTATAAAGAAGGAAAAAAAGTAGTGATGACTCTTTATGCCTTTATGCCTTTACACACTGAATGTGTGTAGCCCCATGTTAAGAAGGCAAAGAAGGCTCTGTCATATGCTGATTAGTAAGTTAACCTTCTCAGACATAATGCAAGACCCACCACAACTTCCCCTGTGCAAAAGGCAGGAGAAAAAAAAAGTGTGACACAAGAAAGCTTTTCTGAAAGGATACACAGGTACTACCATGCACTTATGTTGTTAAAGCATACCTGAGCCCTGTCTACAGTCAAGAAGTGTCCTTGCTGTTTGTGCTCCAGGAAATGGCTTACTGTAGGATAAATGCCCTTTGCCATATGACTTGGATAAGATCTTCACAGTCAACATCCTGTTTACCTGTCACAAGGTCAGACAAGGACCTTCCAAATGTTTCTTTGTTTCATAAATCATTATCTGAACTATTTGTTCCTCCTGACAATTCTGGACAAAATACTAACATAACTTTTTTGTACATCCAAGCATCTCTCCTCTCCATAGGACCCTGAATTTGGACCTAACCTGAGGCTACATCAGCTGCTCCTCAGATAGCCCTCCTGCAAGTCAGGTGACCACAAGGAGAAACATTCTCTGATGAACAGTGCAGTCACACTACCCACTCATCCTATGTCCCCATGCCCAGTTCCGTTCAGCCTTGTCTTCTCTTTCCTGTAGAAAGCCCTTTCTACATGACCTTTAAGATGCTTGGAAATCTTATGATTTGAGCATCTTCCATATTACAATAACCTCCTCCTCGTATTGCAGTAGACTTTTCAAATGAACTCTCTTCTTTCTAAGTCTAGATTTGTTTCCACTTGGCAATGCTTATGCTCAGTTTTCTTCGTGTCCTTCCTGGGGAGTGGGCTAGTCTGCATCAGTGGTGCCAACCTAAAACTAGGCTCAGAAAAGTGCATAATCTTTCCAAAACTCAAAGAACTTTACAGTACTGATTTAATTTGCGACTACCTTTATATTGAAGAAGATAGCACAAAGCACTCTGTGTATGTGAGGAAGCTGCCCCATGACATGAGCAGGAGGAGTAGGGAGGTGTTGTTGTAAAGTGTGTCACCCAGCAGGGCAGTGTGGTCTAGAGAGAACCCGGGGTCCAGGCACTCCACATTCCAGTCCCACATCGACTAACTGACCTTTGGAAGATGACTTATTCTCTATGGGGCGTCTGTAATTTTATCTGTAAAATGAGGGGATTGAACTTTGTGATCTCTAACCTCCCTTGCAGCTCTAAAAGTCTATGATTCTGAAACAATTTAGAGTAAATCACAAGGACGAACCTTCAGGCAGTCAGATCAGCAAAGGTGACTGCAAGGAGGGCTACACGGTGTTACGGCCGGGGGCCGTAATGAGATTTGTAATTAAATATAACAACACGGGGTCATAATCAGATCTCATGCTTCAGAAACCACATTAATCATGATAGGGATCAGGTAGGTCACTCTCCCTAGAATGCAGTAGGGACCTTGAAAGGAGAGTGAAGCATCACTCTTCCTCTCTGGCACGAGCAGAGTACTGTAGACGGGGAAAGCTTGGGCCAGGCCAGAACGCTGGGGCTTTAATCCTGTGTTGCACTTTAGTTTCCACCTCAGTAAAATGAGAAACGTAGATCCATGCCTCAGCCTTTCCCAAAGCATCTCCAGCATAAAAAGCAAGCTATGGGCTACCAAAACATCTGACAAGTTTTTATTTTCTTAAAATGAGGAGGACTTTATTCATATTCCGCATTAGATTTGATTCCATCGAAAATTTAATTTTTTTCACACTATAAAACTCCTAAGAATCCTAAGGTTTGGTTTACCACTTCAACAGAGCAGTGAGAAAGAGGGGGGGTGCTCTGCAGAGAGTAGATGGACCTGCACCCCCGTTGACCCTTCTAGAACTGGTATACTGGGATTCTTAGACCCAGGAATATCCTTGTATCTGGAATAATCCTCTACCAAATTGTGAAGTCTGGTGTGCTATGAACAGGACTTGGTTAATGTGAGAAAAGGGAACAAATCTGGGAGAGTGAGTGCCAGGCCTTTAAAATGAAAATTGGTGCTCATAGGCGAAGGAAAAGCAGACATAGTGAGACTTCAGAATCCTTGGGGCTCAGATCAAATGCTGCAGATCCGCCAAGCCTGAGGCCAGCCCTGAGGTACAGAGACAATAAGATGGCTTAGCCTAATAAATGCCTCAAACCTTGCTCTGTCTGATTCAAAACTAGCATTTTATGTAATGTACTACCATCTATATTTAAAGTGACATGATTTAGACACATTTATTTCACACATTCCCATAGCCATACCATCCATTCTCAAGGCCTCTTCAATGACCCAAGGTGAGCTACAGCTAAGGTGTAGTTCTGCAACCACTAAGGTCTGTGTTCATGTGTTGAAAGACCCCAGACTTGTTACGGAGGGCAATAGCTTTATCATGGAGTTGCTCCTTCAAGGATCACCCCTGTACACCTTATGATCTTGCCCCAAAATCCCTTAAAGAATCTTTGTTACACCTTCTACCCTTCCAAATCAGCAACTTCCTTAGGACTTGCTTCAAGATAGGAAAATGGAATTGAGCGAGTCACAGCTCCTGCCCTCAAGTAAACTAGCAAAACATAAATAGCTGACACAAGGCAATTCAATTCAGTAGATTTATAAACTCCTTTTTCTCTCACTTCAACCCTGCAGCAGAATTAACCAAACAAGATCCTTCTTGATGCCTGCTTCCTTGAGAAAGAGAATGCTAATTTAGATTTAACCTGAAACTCTTTGTGTGACCCTGGTAACTTACAACTATAGAATCTTCTTAAACTGCCACAAACTAGATATCATAAAGACTTGGGAATACGAAGGTTTGTCATTAATCTATCAGTTACTGGTTAAATATTTTAACTAATGCTTGTACTACCTGAATGAGAGCAATGTTCAGAAACTGATCCAGTATAAAAACTGATGTAACCTCTGCCTCTAAGATCTTAAGGTAAAATTTCAGCAAGTTCAACATTCCAGAAAAGTCTTTGAATTGTAAGAGAAAAATGTCAACAAATGTAGCAAAAACAGCTGCCACAAAACACAGAGTATGATCATTTTGTTCTTGGAAATTTTTTGATATTTTCCTTCATGGAATAGGCAGAATAATCTCTTCCCAAAGATGTCCACATCTCATCTTTGAAGTTTATGAATGTGCTGTATAATTTGACAAAGAGTAATTAAGAATAAAGAGAAGATTAAAGTTGCTAACAGGTTGCCTTGAGATGGAGAGACTATTCTAGATCTTCTGGGCAGACCAATGTAAATTGCAATGTATAAGTGGGAGATGGTGGCAGAAGAGTGAAAAGTAGACACATAGAAGACTGGAAAGCTAACAGGGCTGCCTTTAAAGATGTATATGGGAGAGGAGGCACCAACATGGCCTCTAGAAATTGTAATGGACAAGCAACACATTCTCCCCTAGGGTGCTCAGAAACAAAACAAAACCTTTGCCCTCCTCGGTACCTCAACTTCATGAAAGCCATTTGAAATTTCTTACATCAAGAACTCTTAAGCTAATACATTTGCAGTATCATTTTAAATCATTAAGTTTGTGATAATTAATATAGCAGCCATAAAAAAACTTTCGCAGTAGTTATATGGCATAAAGAGGGAAACAACTGAGGCAGCCAACATAGCTGAGAGAGAGAACAGAGAGTCAGAGACACTTGAAGCAGACCCACAGTGGCTGCAAGGGCTGCCTAAAGAGAGGAGAGAGTGAAACCACCAGCGAGGAAAAAGGATAGCGTGGGAGACCACAAACCACAACAGCCCCCAAGAGAGGAACGTGGAACCACAAAGTAGTCACCCACAGAACCGCAGAACTAGGAGTGCTTTGAAATCTAACCATTGCGGCCTACAACAGTGGTCTCTGAAGGCATAATTTAATTCTAAGGCTGACTATCTTGCACTCATAAAACTGGCCAATCTCCATGAAAAAGTCAAACTACATCTGGGTATTAGAAGGAAAGAAAGTGCTGACTATTTAGAATCCTTTTAACTATCAGAGCCAACAGAGTGTTTCTGTTCTCAATCTTTTTGGTTTTCTGTCCATAAACCATTTGGTTGCATAAAAGCCATACATTACCAGTAAGTTATTCTTAAGAAGGAAACCACTAGAAAAATGACTGTGAAGGTGAAGCATATATAGCTTGAACAGTATCGTTTTGTTTCCATGACATTCCTTTTTCTAGTTTGTGTTTTTCCTCACTGGCTGCATCTCATCCTCTTTCCCAGCTTCTTTTACTAATTCCACTTTTGTTCTCTCAGATCTACTACCTGTGCGTTTCCCCTTCTTTCTCTTTCACTGTGTGGAATCCACCAAGCTCCTGCTTCCCACCACAGTGAATACGCTGATATCACTGAGCTTCATTTAACTTAGAATCTCCCATGAGTTGCTCATGTGCATTTCATTCATTTGAATCTTCTGAGCTTCAAAAACTTAAAATGTACCTAAATAAAACTCAAAATCTCCACCCTCCTTTACCTCAAAATTCCATCCATTTTTTTTTTAAATTCTTTACTTTGTTGAATTGTAACACCATACACTCAGTTGTCCAAACCAGAATTCTGGACAGTGTTCTCTCTCAGACTTACAACTTTGGCATTTGAAGCGGACATAGGAGCATATTTCTTAGACCTCATACATACATTTTGTGACACTTGTATGGCTACTTTTACTGCATAACCAAACTAAAACTATGTGGCATCCAGCAACCATCTTATGCTCATTTATACTTTGGTTCAGGAATTTGGACAAATAACAATGAAAATGGCTTATCCCTCCTTTGTTTTTGTTTTGTTCCATTTTGAGAAAGAGATGGGCTATGAAAAGGTGCATTCATCCCCTAGTATACTCCTTAAATGTCTGCGACAACCCTGGGCTAGAGGCTGAGGCTGGGTGCTGAGAATTTAACCCAGGTCTCACACATGGGTGACAGGAACCCAATCACTTAAGCCTCACAGGCTCTGCATTAGTAGGAAGCTGGAATCAACAGTTGGAGCCAGACATCAAACCCAGGCTCTTTGACGTGGGTATCTTAATCTTTAGGCCAAACACCCATCCCTTTGCTTTTCGATCAATATGTGTGATATCAGGAAGATTTAAAGACTGGGGATGACTTACTAGCTGGGGGCTGGTATCCTTGACTGACATCATCATACACATTGGTGTGGGTATCTTTGGGAAGTATAATCTGCAACAAACACTATACTACTATGAATTTTTTAAAAGATTTATTTTATTATTTATTTGAAAGTTAGAGTTTCACAGAGAGAAGAGAAGCAGAGAGAGAGAGAGAGAGAGAGAGGTTTTCCATCCACTGGTTCACTCCCTAATTGGCCTGCTTTCCCAGGCCATAGCCGAGAGCTGGATCAGAAGTGGAGCAGCTGGGACTTGAACCGGCACCCATATGGGATGCCGGCACTGCAGGGGGTGGCTTTACTGGCTATGCCACAGTGCCGGTCCCTTAATATAAATTTTTACATGCCTGTGATATTTGTCATGTTCCAATAGTTACAGAAAGTTATGCTCACCATTGTTTTAAAATTGTCGCAACTATTAGATCTGCTGCTAGGTTTTACCCTTTGATGCATCAATAAAGAATCACATATATATCTCAAATTTTTAAATATGTTTTGATAAACATATTTTAGTAAGTGTCTTTTATAATCTTACAGGTTTTTAAAACATGGATCTGAGACAGATTCCTCAGTCCAATGGGTTTTAAGGCACAATAAAATGTTGAGGACATGTGTATTACTTGAATGAGTGAATAAATGATAATGCCCTCAAGTGATAAGTTCTAATTATGTAGTTTTTTTTTTAAATACAGATCACCACCTGTCCCAAGAATGCTAAATTAACATGGCGTTACTCTAAATATCTTTTTTCTTGTTTGTTGCGGTCCATATTTCATTAGTGCTTAGAAACCCAGTAAGTATAATTATATAATAATTGAACAATAATTGAAACAATATATTGTGGCTTCTATGTTGTAACGTTCTGAGTGGCTCCACAGTCTCTACACAGAGGCAAAACAACCCAACCTGGAGAAGGTTCATTTAGTCCTGCATTTCCCACAGTGAGCTTCATAGAATGCTGGTTCCTACATTATATTAATAAACCATAGATGTGGGAACAGAAGGAAAACAAAGGAGGAGGGTAGGAGAACAAAGAAAGCAAAGTCAGTGTATTCTTTTACCAAATTAGATGGATAAATTGTTGATAAATCCAAATATAAAAAGATGTGGTTGTGAGTGGATATCCATGTAAGTATTCGGTACCTGAGAAAACAGAAGAGAATGTGCATTGTCTTCCAATCCTATCTTCTCGTGCGCATCACAGTCTAAACAAAGGCTGATCTATCCCAGTTCAAAAGGCAACCACAGAAATCAGGGCGGAAGGAAGCAGATGCAGGCCTGAGGCCAGCTGTTGGGGAGGAGGGCCAGAACTGGAATCTGCCTCTTGGCTCCTAGTCAAGGGCTCTTGCCACTTCCCCACCATGCCAGTTCATTAAGTGTGCTGGTGCCTGCCTATCTAGAACAGACCAATGGTGACCAATGGGACAGTGGAGTAAGCGATCTGAATGGGCAAGAGTGGTGGAACCGAGGGAATTCTTCAGACAGCTCTTCTGCTTAAATAAATTACTTAGTTTTGGTTTCTACCCTTTCTATGAAAAACATCCCCTCTTCACTGCCTTCTAGCACTGAACTCTCTTTAGGATTTGTGAGGTTTGGGGGAAGCAGGGCACTTTTAAGAGGCAGGGCAGAGAGCCATCTACAGTTAACAGAAAGCCAGCAGTGGTGATGGGTTTTCTACCCTTCCTACTGAGAAAGCAGATCAGAATGTAGCCCCAACAGGGGACCTGAAGCACCACCACTACTTAAAGTTCATTACCTACAGATCTGAAGTTCTGTGTGTTTGTTTTTCCATTCATAGAAGTTTGAAAGATTTTCTCCTCCTTCCTGAAATAGTCACTATTAACTAAATAAAGTGGAGAAAAAAGGATTTTTCTTGGTTTTGAGGAGTTCTGAGCATCTTAACAATGCTCTTGAGGGCGGCTCCCTGGAGTTGCCATCCCTTTCTCTCCTCTGTTCCCAGCATCTAACTCCTCTTGTAGCAGCAAAGAGCTTAAGGGCTGACTGCTATTAAAGGAAACAGGGTTACTCTGTCAGGTATACAAGACGAACAATTATTCAGAGAATCTCCACAGCCCTGAGACAGAGGGATGGAACTGGGGTGAGGGGCCATGGGAGCTAGCGGGGGGGGGGGGGGGGGTGAGGGAAAGCAACAAAGAGTGCTTTAGGCCTCACTCTTTGCTATGTGCAGGGGCTTGAATGATGATCACCATGGGCCAATGAGTAACGCATGGCCCAGCCTCCTTCCTTCCGATGGGAAACATGGTACTGGAATTAGGATGTCTTGTCAAGGAACGAACGTTTTAAGAACCTGCGGTAATCCCAGTCAGCCTGTTCTAGCCATTGCTTCTACTGTGGCCACTTTTCTTCAAAATCTGATAGTAGGGTTACCTATGACGGGCTGCAAGGTAACTGCCCTGGAACCCAGAAATCCTCCCCAGAGATAGTGCAAAATAGCCTGCCATGTCCCCACAGAAATAGCAATTTCTAAAGAGATGTGTGTGGAGGGGAGGGGCGTGAGGCTTTTTGAGAAATAACCTGTTAGCTGACACTTTCCATGCTAAGAAAGAACAGAAGGGAGAAGAGAAAAATCCCTTCCAAGAGCATACTGCTGGGTGGAGAGGAAACACGGGAGCAGGAACAATGGAGGAAATGTTTCGGAGTCCGGGTGTCCGAAGGCCAGCTTCTCAGCTAGAGGGAACCCGGCCTCGGTGTGCTCGCGGCCCCCACCTTGCGAGCTGGGAATGGGGAATTGCGAAAGTGCCAGAAGCTTTCTCCTCCTCCTGGTCTTTTTACCCAGAGGACCGCCAGCCCAGGAGCCGCGCCCAGCAACTAACGCGGGGCCAACTCCGCGGCTGCCCCGCGGGGTCTCCGCGGAGTTTGTCCTTCAAAGTCCGTGGAATGATTATTCCATAATTCTCTCACCTGATTAATTCTTAACTACGAACATAATTACACTCTCCAGAAGGTAAATCGGTCCTATAAATCAGACGTCGCTGACAGCTCCCCCTGCGCTGCGCCATCGGCTTAGGTGGAGGGAGGCGAGGAGGGGGCGCTGGGTGCCTCCGTCCCCGCTCCCATGCACTCCTGTAGCTGCCCCCGGGCTGCAGCTCCACAACGGGGCGAGCCGGGGGCGGGCCCCCGGTTTGCGGAGGCTGCAAGTTGCCGCGGAAGGCAGGCAGGGGGAGGCTTGTCCGGGCGAGCTGCGCTGAACCCTAGCCGCCCACCTGAAGCGTGCGAGCTTTCATCCGCGCGGACCTGCTGGGCTCCGCGTCCGCAGGGAGCTGGGCCGCACGGCTGCTCCGGACCGAGGAGAGCCGGCGTCTGGGAAATATGTTAATGCCGGAGCCCTGTCCGCCGGCGGCCCCGCCCTTGCCTCGGCTGACAGCCTCGAGAAAGTGACATTTCAGGAGTGCGTGGCACCCATCAGGGTTCCCAAAATTCACTCTATTCAGTGCATTCCGCGAGCTGGGTGCTTTGTTTGGTTTTTAAAGACTGCAATGAGCAATTTATTTTGGGGGGATTCTTTTTTGTTTATGTAATTCCTAGAGGGTGATTTTGCCTGCAAGGAAAAAAAAAACCGCTTAATTTCTTAAGCAATGTAGCCACTAATGAAAGGTTACTGTTTATACATTAGCACATGAAATATTAAAGTCATAAATTGAAAAGACTTGTTTTATTAAGCATCCAATTTCCTCCTAAAAATCTATTTCTAAGTATTGCCAATTCAGCAATAATTTTAGAGGGAGACTTTGGCTAATATTTGTCTCCACTTACTGAATTTTTTTTAACATTTTAAGCTGAATTTATCAAATAAGTGCATCCTATTTTAAGTTTCTGAACTGTGATTGACAGGATTTCCTCGGTACGTTACTATTGTTAGAAATAATGAGTAGAGGTGAAAGAATCAGAAGAAGAGAGAGGTAACTCAGCAGCTGGGACAGGTTTCTTACAGAATTAACCTGAGGGGGTCCTCAGTCACAGAGACCAAAGCCCTCTCTTACAGGCTGGGAGGGTTTTGTAGGGTAAGGAGGGGTGGGCCACGCCAGCTCTTGCCAGCTCTGCCAGCTGCTGCAACCTGCAGACCAGGGAGGGGCGGGCTGAGCAGGATGGCTAGGGTAGGAGGGGCTGGGTGATTGTCAGGGGAGGCACACTTCCCACACACCTCACTCCTCTCTTGCTAGGCTGTGGACACGCTTGTGGCCGAATGCATTCTGTGCTTCCCTCCTTTCCATGAACTGTAATGGCCCTTACAAATTAAACTCATAGCATGGCAAACCCCAAATCTCTCAACATCCAAACTGAAATTAGAGTTGGTAAAATGTGAATGGAAATTACAAGTATGAATCAATTATACAATTAATGTGTTCAGTTGAAATTATAAATTTATCTTTAACTGCAATAGGCCCAATTCTCTTAAATATAATACTTAAACTATGAAATACGAGCACATAGATTCCTTAATACTCAAATACATATTGGATTTTCTTAAATGTTTCTGTATTTATTTCTAAATCTTCCTCAAATTAAAAAAAAAAAAAAAAACCTCCTTCATTTAGAAAGTAAATACGCCTTAGATATAATTTGAGAATTGTCGTTCTCATCAAATGGCCTTCTCAGCTTGCTGAGATCTCTGGAAAATCTGAAGAATATTGATCGTATTTACTGCTCGGCAATCTTGACAGACAATGAGTGCTATTTACAGTAGCTATAGCAACAGCTCCAAAATCTAAAGAAAGGAACTCTGCAGCCCATGTCTTTGGCTTTTTCCGAATTAAGTGATTCATTTTATTAGTTGAATTGTAGAGAGACAGAGAGAAGAGATCTGGCGCTTGCTGGTTCACTCCCCAAATGCCCTCAACAACCTACATTAGGACAGGAGGAAGCCAGGAGCCAGGAACTCAATCCAGTTCTCCACTAGGGTGGCAGAGACCCTGGCACGTGAGTCATCTCCTAATGCCTCCCAGAGTACACATTAGCAGGAAGCTACAAAGTATTGGCTGGAGGCTGGAAAGGGAACAGAGCCAGGACGGCAACCATGCACTGTGGTATGAGATGCAGGCATCCAAGTGACAGCTTTACTCTGACAAATGCCAACCCAGGTCTTTCTGTTTTGAATTCTATCATCACTTCTCCCTCTTCTCCTTATTTATTTATTTATTATCTATCTATCTATCTATCTATCTATCTATCTATCTATCTATCTATCTAAAAGAGTTACACAGAGAGAGGAGAGACAGAGAGAGATCTTCCATCTGCAGTTTCCTTCCCTGGATGGTCTCAATGGCCAGGGCTGGGCCAGGGGGAAGCCTGGAGCCAGGAGCTTCAGCTGAATTTCCCACATGGGTGCAGGGGCCCAAACACCTGGACCATTTTCCACTGCTTTTCCCAGGCCATTAGCAGGGAGCTGGATTGGAAGTGAAGCAGTCGGACATGAACCAACATATATATGGCTGCTGGCATCACAGGTGGTAGTGTTACCTGCTATGCCACAATGCCATCCCCTCACCTCCCCTTCACCTCATTTTCAATTCAGTTTGCAGCCATACACAATGATACTCAAGTGAACAGTTTCACATCTTTTATTCTTACAACATGTAAACCTTCCAGTGAACCTAAAACTCTTAAAATCCATTAAAAACAACTTTTTTTTTAATTATTGAGAAATTCAAACACACACATAATAAACAAACCAGTGTAGGAAAAAGCTGATTTCTCCACGTGCCCTTCACCCACTTCTAACAACCATTGATCCACGTCTAATTTTGTCTCATTCTGACACTTACTTTCCCTCTTCTTGCATTATTGAGAAGTAATATTATATATCATATCCTTTTATAAATAAATAACCAATGAAGAATATTTCAAAATATTTTAAAATTATCATACCTAAGAATATATACATACAATAATTCCTTAACAATATTAAATTTTCAATGTGTGAATTTCTGATTTTTCATAAAAGTAATAAAGCTTGTATATTTTGTTTGAATGCAAATCTGAAAGACAGTCTATACTCTGCAGTGGTTGGTGTATATATGTGTGCACTCACTGTGTGTGTGTGTATGTTTTCAGACTGATTTATTTATTTAAAAGGCAGAATTACAGAGAAGAAGAGGCAGAGAGAGAGATCTTCCATCTGCTGGTTCACACCCCAGATGGCCATAAAAGTCAGTGTTGGGCCAAGCTGAAACCAGGAGCCAGGAGTTTTCATCCAGGTCCCCTTCATGGATGCAAGGGCCCAAGCACTTGGGCTATCCTCTGCTGCTTTAATAGGGAAGTGCATAGGAAGTGGAGCAGGTGGGACTCAAACCATGCTCATATGGGATGCCCATGTTGCAGGCTGTCTTAACATGCTGCACCATTGCATCAGACCCAAGGTTGAGGTTTTTAAAATTTCTTTCTGTAAATAGTCTCTTCTGACCATTTTTTATTGCATTTATTTTTTGACAAAATGAAGAATTTCTCTTGCAGTGTTTCTCTCATTCTGGATTTTGATGATTGCATCCCTTTTGTGTAGATGTGCATGTTCTATCACTATTTCCTATAAAACAGCGTTTTTGGTGAGATTACTTGATAGATAGTATGTTTATCCAAACAGAAGTACACGGTGTCTCCTCCCCGCCCTCCCTGCCTCTGTCGATGTATGTTTCTCTCTCCTTGTTACTAGAAGTGGAGTGTCCAGATCCATTCTGTGAAAAAGAATCTCTTTATCTACTGTTTGTTTGCCTAGTGATATTGGTCAGAACAGGCAAAATAAGCCTGTAATTTGTTGCCTTATCTACCAGTTTTCAAATATTGAGTTAATATAATAGAATCCTCTGATCACCAGTTAATTTTAGTTTTGTGTTTTCTATGTGAATGCATGGGTTTGAAAATAAAAGAACTGGGTGGCCATTTGGCACAATGGTTAAGGCGCTTCTTGTTACAGCCAGATTTGATTGGGTTACCTGGGTTTCATTCCTGGCTGTGCTTTTGATTTCAGCTTCTTGCTAAGGTGCACCCTCGGTAGGCAGGTAATGGTGGTTCTAACTCTGGGGTCCTTAGCACCCAGGGAGCTGACCTGGATTGAGTTTCAGGCTCCTGGCTTCTGCATGATCCAATACTGGCTGATGCAGGCTTTGGAGGAGTGAACCAGGTGATGGAAGATCTCTCTCTCTCTCTCTCTCTCTCTCTCTCTCTGTCTCTCTCTTTTTCAAATAAATACACATTAAAAAAAATAAAAAATAAATAAAGGAAATACTTAGCTCTGCTTTCTGATGGCTTGCTTCGCAGTTAAAAAACCTCTCTCAGGTTGTGTCACCTGCCAGTCCATGCTTATGAAGCCAATTCTAGACTTCACAGGAAGACATAAAGGATCCTTGTAAACTTCTTTTTTTAAATAAATCTTTTTTTTTTTTTTGACAGGCAGAGTGGACAGTGAGAGAGAGAGACAGAGAGAAAGGTCTTCCTTGTCCATTGGTTCACCCCACAATGGCCGCTGCGGCCGGCGCACCACGCTGATCTGAAGCCAGGAGCCAGGTGCTTCTCCTGGTCTCCTGTGCGGGTGCAGGGCCCGAGGTCTTGGGCCATCCTTTGCTGCACTCCCGGGCCACAGCAGAGAGCTGGCCTGGAAGAGGAGCCAACGGGACAGAATCTGGCACCCCGATCGGGACTAGAACCTGGCGTGCTGGCACTGCAGGCGGAGGATTAGCCTATTGAGCTGAGGCGCCGGCCGGGATCCTTGTAAACTTTAACATCCCAAATGCAAACTAATGTAATCCGGTACTGATACTATCATTTACCAAATTTATAGATGAAGATTTTGAGGGAAAGCATAACCAAGAATTGTGGCCCCCATCACCCAATAGGTAAGTAGAGAATCTCAGATTCCACTTTGGAGCCCCAGCCCCTAACATGTTTTTGCAGCTGAAAGCTACTTCAGTGTGGGAATTTTTCAATGAAGTAACTCATCTCTTCTTTAAATAGCAAGGAACTTTAAATTCCTGCATGGAGTAGAAAAAACAAGGAAAGCAGTTCTCACCAACAGGTGCTAGAGCAATCAAAGATGTAATTTCTGAACAAGGGATAGTAGCAATGAAATGTGGAGTTTTCACTTTAGAATGAACAGGCCTGAAGTTTTAACAGCATTAACTTAAAGACAACTGGAAACCAGCATAGTAGAGTGCAAAGTTTAGTTATAGACACACTTAGATGCAATCCCAACCTCTGCCGCTTACTAGCAATGCATCCTTACTAACCCCTGAAACTTACTTTCTTCCAGTAAAGTAGAGAGAATAACATCAGTCTATTAATTGCTAGGTGGCCCCGTAGGAATTCACTAAGTGGTAGTTTCTGATCTCCCAACTTACTGAATATTTTAATATTTTCTTATTGCATATACTCTTCAACCGTGTTTTCTTGTTAAAAACTCTTCTGTGGAAAATTAAATGAACTTGACTTAGTCCTTGAATATAAGGCTTTGCTTCTTTTAACAAAAGGATAATTATTTTTGTCATCCTGGCTTAGACCAATTCCTCTTATTTCTACTGAGTCCCCTAGGAAATATGTAGAGCAACATCATGTTTATTTGATGACAATTTGTAATATGGCATGACTATAGGGAATATTGAGCAAAGGAACAAAACTATATTGAGTGGAAAGTCTAATACAGAAAGGAGGCCGATTTTCAATACCTTTGGCCAAGTAGGCATTGGTGTAAGGCACACCTTCCACATATCTTGAAACAGAAAGAAAGTGTTAACACGGTCAATAACAGAGGCACAAACATTCACTGGTCATTTGCACACATGTACAAGTTATATGTTTAAATCATACACACACACACACACACACACACACACTACGATGGCTTGAATGTAAATGTCCTTCCACACTTCATAAGCGGGAACCTAATATCCAATGTAATAAAATAAACCAGCAGAGCTAAATGGGAAGACATTAAGTCATGGCGGCCCCATCCTCATGAATGACTCCTGCTCAAAAAAGAGGTCAGGGGCAGCGCTGTGAAACAGTGGGTTAATCCACTTCCTGTGATACCAGCATCCAATAGGGGTGCCAGTTCAAGTCCTGGCTACTTCACTTCCCATCCAGCTCCCTGCTAATAAGCTTAGGAAAGCAGCAGAAGATGGCCCAAGTGCTTAGATCCCTTCACCCACATAGGAGACCTGGAAGAAGTTTCTGCCTCCTGGATTTGGCCTGGCCCAGCCCCAGTCATTGCAGCCATTTGGGGAGTCAACCAGCAGATGGAAGACTTTTTCTCTGTGTCTCTCTCTCTCTGTGTCTCTCTCTCTCTCCTCTGTCTCTCTCTGTCTCTCTCTCTCTCCCCCTCTGTAATTCTGATTTTTCCAATAAATAAATAACTCTTTAAAATAAATAAATAAAAATAAATAAAAGAGCCAAGGAGAGAGAGTGGTGCCTTTTTACCCTCCCACTGCTTCTGCCGTGTTAGGATGCAGTAAGAGGTACTAGCTGGAAGCACTGAGCAGCACTTGTCAGATACGAATCTGCCAGTGCTTTGACCTTGGACTTCCCAGCCTCAAGAACTATGAAAAATAAATTTCTATTGTTAATTACCTAATCTGAAGTGTTTAGTCATAGCAGCACAAAAGAACTGAGACACACAGGCAGTACCCATTTGTAATTCCCTATCATCTAAGTCATGACTGGTGTTAAAATGCTGACCCTTTTTTTTCTGGGCAGGTCTCGTACATTTGTTATTGCATAGTTCCCATCCTAGAACCCTAAGAAGTCCTTGATGCTGTTTTGAAACCAAGCTTCCAGCCTATACCAACACCGAGACATGGACTAACAGGATGAGGCCAGCATAGCCCCGGTGCCCATTCAAGGTAATTGGTAAGAATTTACTTTGGACACTCAAGTGTAAGAAATGACATGTACCCATTTTTAAAATCAAAATTTCCATGTCTCTGTGCCTGCAGTTACTCAGGTACAAAGTGTCTGATACCTGCCATAAATCTAAGCCTTTTCTTCTGAAATCCACAATTTCTGCTGTGATGCCAGTTGTCCCAGTCATTATGGCCAATTTAAATGAAGGAGACTCTGTTTCCTATGATTCTGGCTTAAGCTGAGGGGATTTGTCATTACTTAATCACTTGCCCAGTGAATGTGTAGCTTGTATTATGTGCCAGGCATCGTCTTAAAGATTAAATTCCTTCTCCCATGAAAATTATTTCTGTCTATTGTCTATTTCCCTCTGTCCCTGCTCACTGTAGAAATTAAGTGGAGAATAATCAATGCTAAGGTGAAGAAGTGAAGCAGAGAGTAAGGGGTGGACATGTTATAAAGAATGACCAGGGAGGGCCTGCTGGAGCCAATGGGCAAAGACCTGGGAGAAGTCAGGGAGTTATTCATGCGGCTCTGGGGGAAGAACAATACACAGGAGAAACACAGAGAGTGAAGGCTATCATGGGGAGCAAGCCTGGCAGTCAGAGGGGTAGACTGGAGTGAATGATGGAGAAAGTGATAGGAGGTGAAATCAGAAAGACTGGCTATGAGATGGTCCTGCAGACGCCAGCATGGGCCCTGAAAGTTAAGGAACTGGAGGGGGACGTTAGTCTATCATCTCACCTGCCCTGTTCCCATGATAGTCTACTCATTCCTGCAGTTCTGAATGAAGCTCACTCCCTTCTCACTTCATCTCTACTTGAAGTACCCTATTCCATCCTTGCCCCCAAGGGTCAGTCTCAATCTCTGGCAGTCAGCCTGGAAACCTAAAGAAAGCATCAGTGTAAAGTGCCAGACTCCCTGTTTTCTATTTGGAAAAAAAGGGCTTTTTGAAATAGCCTATGCAAGGGCCAGTGTTGTTGCACACCAGGTTAAGCTGCAGCTTGGAATGCTTACATTCCTACCAGAGTGCTTGGCTTGAGTCTCAGCTACTCCTCTTCCTATCCAGCTTGCTACCTACTAATGGATATCCTGGGAGGCAGAAGATGATGGCTGAAGTAATTGAATCCTCACCATCCACGAGGGAGACCTGGATGTATGTAGTTCCAGGTTCCAGGCTCCTGGCTTCAGCCTAGCCCAGCCAGGAGTAGATAAACAGATGGACATTCTCTCTTCCTCTCTCAAATAAAATAAAAAACAGACAGTAAAATGTTTTAAATGGCCTGAGGCAGAAAAGACCAGAAACCAAATATCTATGGGTGAGTTTTCTTTTTCTTTTTTTGACAGGCAGAGTGGACAGAGAGAGAGAGAGAGAGAGAAAAAGGTTTTCCTTTTGCCGTTGGTTCACCCTCCAATGGCCACCGCGCCTATCCGAAGGCAGGAGCCAGGAGTCAGGAGCCAGGTGCTTCTCCTGGTCTCCCATGGGGTGCAGGGCCCAAGCACTTGGGCCATCCTCCACTGCACTCCCTGGCCACAGCAGAGAGCTGGCCTGGAAGAGGGGCAACCGGGACAGAATCCGGTGCCCCAACCGGGACTAGAATCCGGTGTGCCGGCGCCGCTAGGCAGAGGATTAGCCTATTGAGCCTCGGCACCGGCCAGGTGAGTTTTCTAATCCCAAAGGTCAATGCAGAGAAAGGGAACATTAACCTCCTATGGGAATGAAAACACCAAAATTATCATCTCAGCAAATTATCCTGATGCCCTGGGTACCTGGCAGGCTCTGCTGTATAGGATGGCACTTACCATAGCTGTGGTTACTGATTTACTCTTCAAACTATCAACTCCATGGGGAAAAGACTAGATTTTATTTAATTTTCCGTTTTCTATGACAAAAGTTGCAAGGTCACTAAATGATTGCTGAGAAAATGAAATAAGTTTATGACAGGCATAATATCTATTCATGATTGTGTAACAAACTTTATTTTACATGAAAGCCATTGCAAAAAAGCCAATTGCAATAAAGGGGTGGTGTGATGTAACATAATCCGTCTTGAAAGGTGTCCTCAAAAATGTCCTAAAATCACCATCTCAGAAACTATCAGTTGTTCCCCAATATCCATTATCCTATTCTGAAGTTACATAATTTTTAGTTGGGGTCAAATTCACCCAGGGAGGAAAAAATGACTTTTCCCAGTATCCCTTGTGTGTTGATTGGATCATGTGACAAGTAAAGTACTTAGATGGGTGTGGAAATTATGTGCACACTTAAAGGAAGGACAGTGAATCCCTGGGACCCTTCACACTGGCTAGGATGAGAGTACAGTAGGTAGCCATTTTGGGTCATGATGATTCAATGATATCCAATGGCTAGCCAGGCAGAGAGGGGAGAGTGTGTCCCTGATACCGGGATTCTGTCAACCAGTGTTAAACTGCTTATGTCTGGAGTGCAAAAACTCACTGATATTATATATTCAATTAAAACATGTGAACCCTATCCTTACAAACACTGATGATTAGTCTCTCTGCAGTGCAGAGCTTCTGACTAAGGTAAATTTATAATAAACATTGGCAATGCCTAAAATAACTTCAAACCCATCAAAATGAATGATCTGAAAGACGTGCTTCTTATATCCTTGATTTTCCACAAGAGTACTAGAAAAATACAAGCTTTGTGGTTTCTATTCATATGCAATTACAACATAGCATATCCATTTGCATTTCTCCAGTTTGCCAAGACTTTCTGATTCATAAACAACTGTGTGTCTTCCCTCATTCTACCTACTCGCCACCTATTAATGAGACCTGTGGGTTTGTGCTGACACAGTAAACAAGGGCAAGGTCAAATATAAGGTAACTCCATTAGTATAGATCAGTAGAGCAAACCTGAGTCCTGGAGAGTCTGTAGTTTACACATCTTTTCCTACTTTTCCCTCTCCAATGTCACCCCAATACTGCTGTCCCTTAGTCCTCTGAAAATAAGTCCATTGCATCTGTTCCCAGACCTTCCATTTAAGTTGCTGAGAATGAGAGTGCTTTTTACAAATAACAAATCTAACTACATATCCTCTTCTGCTTAAATGTACACCCCAAAGATCCCTAATATCTTGCAGATAGAGTTCCAAATCTAGAAATAGAAGACTTTTTGCACAGCATCTTCTCTCATTGTCCATTCACCTCCTCCCCACTGAGGAATTCACCACGACACAAATTCCATCACTATTTTCCATCTTCATGTCTTTACATGTGTTCTTGCTATTGACTATAGCAGCATTTTTTCCAATATGTTCTTGCCTTTAACATTTTCTCTGATATTCCCCCAGGACTCATTCCTCTGCTGTGCTCCCTGGACATCCTCTAGATACCTCTATAATGGGATTTAAACTGCACTGTTGTGTGTGTAGCTGTTCCTCTTCACTAGATTTTTATATGCTCTTGAAGGCAAGCAACTGTCACGAGTCTATATTTCTTCATTCCTGGTATTCAGCCCAGTACCTGCCTTACAGTAGCCATGCAGTAAATGTCAGATAAATGAATGAAACGTGGCCATGCAACTCCCGCCCATGTTAAAAGTATCTTCCTTCTTTCACATTAGTATTCTGAGTTGAATATCTGGAAAATCAACTCACCTCTCACTTTTCACCTGACACTGTAAGTCAACCTGAGCAGTTCCAGAAAGGACAGACAGCATCCACACTGATCACTTAACCAACCAAGCAAGGTGCTGCTCCAAGTCAGAGCATTTGCCTTTCCTGTTACAGAAATCTAATTAGAACAGAATGTGAGCTCAGAACTCTTCCTAATGACTGTTAATAACATAGCAGAAGAATACAAGCAAAATTGTCATAGTTACACACAAAATAACAACTTTAATTGGCAAAATTAAACTTCTAAAAGCCAAAACTATATCAAGGTGGCTGAACTCCTTTTGGAACCAAAATGACTTGGATAATAGAAACCATGTCTGATGTAGTTTAAGGTCTTCTGTTACCATATGTGCTCTCCTCATAGTGACAGATGGGTATTGATAATTTTTTCTCAACTGCACAAAAGCTAGCTGAAGCATATGCAAAACTCTTAATGGCATTCAAGTTTTGCCAATTAAAAACATGTTCAAGCATTTGATACAGTACTTGATAGCATGTTTCACAAGTTCCATTCTGAATTTTAAATCATGATTTTTACTACATTGTTTGTCAGGCTAGTGTGACTAAAACAATTATCACATGGGTCATATTTTCAGTCCTTTTATCATTTTGGCACTTGTCAAATTTAATGATGGAAAACAGTAAAGTCATGAAACCATCATAGAAAAAATAAAGTATTAAGTTACAAATAATGTACGTGAAACAAAAATCAGTATATAGGGAGAAGTGGCACAAGTAGGCCACCAGTAAAAAGGTAGCCCTCCCACAACTAATTATCCAAGATTATTTATTTCCTTTAAGTAATCATAAAGTTTAGAATAATTCAGATTGGATAGGACAATTTTAAGAAATTGATGTTTTCTACATTGTCTTACTTGGTTTTGTTTGTTTTTCTTATATCAATATTTTAAGGGACTCTTAATCTGTTCCCCACTCCTATAGCCAGGCTGAAAATCTGTTCCTCTGTCTATGTTTTTCAGATCTTAAGAAATGCATTCTCGGCCGGCGCTGCGGCTCACTAGGCTAATCCTCTGCCTAGCGGCGCCGGCACACCGGGTTCTAGTCCCGGTCGGGGCGCCGGATTCTGTCCCGGTTGCCCCTCTTCCAGGCCAGCTCTCTGCTGTGGCCAGGGAGTGCAGTGGAGGATGGCCCAGGTGCTTGGGCCTGCACCCCATGGGAGACCAGGAGAAGCACCTGGCTCCTGGCTCCTGCCATCGGATCAGCGCGGTGCGCCGGCCGCAGCGCGCCAGCCGCGGCGGCCATTGGAGGGTGAACCAACGGCAAAGGAAGACCTTTCTCTCTGTCTCTCTCTCTCACTGTCCACTCTGCCTGTCAAAAACAAAAACAAAAACAAAAACAAAAAAAAAAAAAAAAAAAAAAAAGAAATGCATTCTGCCTTTTGACCATCCTGTTTCTGCATTACCTATGGACATGAATTTAAATGAGTCAGAGGGCTATCTCATAAAGATGGTGGTTATTTTCAAATGGGTCCATTTGAAAATGTGTTTCAGTATTTGCTTGTTTTTTTGTTAACTGTTTTCATAATTTTCTCTCACCAAGTTGCTAACTGTTATATAATGACCTCAAGAAGGTATTAGGGGAAAGGAGGAAAAAGAAATCAATAGGAAATTTCCAAAATGAGTTAACATCTAATTACTTTACATTTTCCCCAAAGTCAATCAGGTAAATTTATGGAAGTTGTTTTTGTAGTTAACTTAATTAAGAAAACATGGTACCCAAAATGATTGAACAGTTGCCTCAATCCTCAGATGACTTGACACAGACCCAGGATTAGAAGAGTCTTCTGATTCCCACAGTAGAAGTAATGCATTTACTACCATTGCTACAGCACACCGTACTGCCTGACAGTTACTGCTGCTCAGCTTTCCAAATGGCACAATCAGTGTCTGGATCTGTTTACAATACCAGTCTCCTTCATGGCTGAGGAAAATCGTGATGGTGGGAACCAAAAGCCACTTAAGTCCAGCAATGGTAAATATAAGAAATAGCCATGATTGTCTCAGGTTAGAAAAAGATTGAACTTTTTATACTGGAACATTACACTGTTCTCTGAGAGGCCTTGATAATGCTTAACATTTATTAACAGCAGTCAAGTGGCTGCTCTCCAAAATCCCTGTTTATGGCAATGATTACACATGAGCCCTGACAATATTCTTAAAGGACAATAGAGTGAAAAGGAAAAAAGTCGAGGGTTCTCTAGCCTTGGTACCAGTTTTGCAGGCAATGTATTCAGCAGCTCACTCTCTGCTCCACAATGCACATCACTGAGTTGGTAAACTAGAGTTTTTATAGAGATCAAGAGAAATTTTCATTCCAGCCTAGCCATGGAAATGCCGCCAAAATCTGAAAGCCTGAACTCTGCAGCAATGAGAGAACAGTTGGTTTCTGCATCTGAAATAGGCTCTGGCAATGGTGTTGCATGTAGCTAGGTCCCATTTTGCAAAATAGAAGCCATTATCTTTAGCATATCAACCAGACAAAATTAAATTGTAATTACATGGAGACATCCAAAAGCAAGCTATTTTGTCTTCAGTTAAATTCAAAGAAGTGTAATCGAGATTACCAATTTCAAAAGAAGTTTAGACAGGCAATAAATATGGTTAGAAGAAACATGAAATTAGAAATTTAAAGAATACCAGTCTGAATTTTAATGACTGGTAAATAATATTTTAGGAACCCAAGTAATGTACTGTATTGAATTCTTTCAGCTATAGATTATGGAAAAGATATGTGAATTTTCTGCAAATTTCATTGATATATTAAGCAACTTCTTTCATTACCACAGCTTTTCATTTGCTTTTTAAGAAGTAAATATAAATATTTGTACTTGTAGAATGTTGTAAGGAGCCAATACAGTGTGAAAAAATTGCTTACTCTTCACCCCCAACCAAAAATAGATGAATGCCACTTTCCTCTGCAAGACTCTTTACTATGAGAATTAGACCTCTGCTGTGGGAGAAAAATATTTTTTAAATCGGATCAGTCACTGTGGAGACTTTGAAAGAATAGCTTGTATCTATTTAAGATGGCCAAGAAGAAAAGTTCATACGCCAGTGCATTTCCCAATAATGAAGTCCTTTCCAAGGGGAATGTCAGTGGTTTTGTGTTTTACAGCCACCTGATTACATTCTGACCAAAGGAGTTAATAGCTAGTTACAATTCTAACCTACCAGAATTGAAAGTGAACTGCAAATGAGTTTTTAAGAAGTCTACCTATTTCAGCAACGTCTGATGAAGCACTTGCCCTGGCCGAGGTAAAATGGGAATCAGCAATTCCCCTTCAGAGCAACCCTGTGTTCTCTTTATCAGCTCTAAAGATGAGCAATCTGGCTCCTTTCCAAGTTCGGTTGCCACAGTGGAATATGGTGGCAAAGTCATTTTCACCAACCTCCCCAAAGTCCATTTAAGCATGTATAACATACGCACAGACATGTACCTAAACTATGGAGGAGAGAGACAGAAATTAAATAACACTTTGAAAAAAAAAATCAGATAACATGAAAGAATCCAACAGGAATTTTAAGTGTCAGGTTGTTCACTTTATGACTAATGCTAACATTATATTCACAAGGAGAGAGTGTAGTCACTTCCACACATCCTTATTTTGGTGTAAATGTCATGAATAAGGCAATGGCAGGAGACACTCTGAAGTCAGGTGTTTCTCATGCTCTCCTTTGTTAGTAGCATCTTTCCATAGCATTATGCAGAAGCCTTTCGATTTCAGTTGCACAAAGGAAGAATTTGAATATCTTATTCCTTTTAGAGAGCTTCAGATCCAAGGGTGAATACCTCCCTTTGTGCCAATGAGGTCACACATAGACATACATTTAACACTGCTTTGACAGAATCAGGCCCTGTTTGCCTCGTGCATGCATAACCCTAGCCTCTCCTTGACTGACCTTTTGTAATCAGCGTTTTCTTCTCTCCAACTATTTGTTCCCCAGTTCCTGTCTGCCCTGTAGCACAAATCCAGTTACTAATGCTGCCAGAAGGCCTGACACTTACCACCTCTATCAAGCCAATTTGTGAGTATGACAGTCTTTAATGATCCTTGTAAATAATAGAAAGCTAACGTTTGAAAGAGATAAGGCAGCTGCCAAAGTTGGCTAATGTCCAAAATAGTAAATAGTTTGGCCAGTAGGAGAAACCTGGGTTCAAGGGTGTCCTCCAGGTGCAAAATTGCCTACAGGCACCAGAAAGAAAGAAAATGTGGTAAGTGTGGTAAGTGTGTGTGTGGGTTCACTCTATCACAGCCTTGCTGAAAATAAACCAAGCATGTGTTTTTGTATTCGTATTTTTTTGTTCTTATTTATAAGCCTATCAAATAGCTTTGCTAACAAATGCACCAATTCATTCCCTGGTCTGGATTTGAGTTACATTTGGCCTTGACAAATACTGTCCAGATGTTGGCTAAATTGCATCTGCTTTCAACAGAAGGTCAATAAACTGATAAAACTGGCTTTGTGTTTCCCACAAATTTATTGATTCAAATCCTAGAAATGAAATTAAACCACAGTAGGAATGACCAGAGCTTGAAATGAGGAGAAAGAGCCAAGCATATTTCTACTGCCTTCTCTACGCATAACTATAATTTCTGCACCAATCAATTTACATTTTGGATAAGACCAATGATCATTGAATAAGAGAAGAGGAAAGTGATGTGGAGATTAGGGAGAGGAGAGAACAAAGGGAAGAAAGTGTGAAAAACCATGAACAAGACAGGATGTAAGGGAAAGAGAGAACATACTAAATTATGAGTGGTGGTTTACCCTCAAGACAACCGTATAGGCACCCCCTTACAGTTCAGTCTCCCTTGTTGCACATATACACAATCCTTCCGTTGCAGAGTTCTTTTTTTTTTTTTTATTTGACAGGTAGAATTATAGACAGTGAGAGGGAGAGACAGAGAGAAAGGTCTTCCTTCCATTGGTTCACCCCCCAAATGGCCACTACGGCCAGCACTGCACTGATCTGAAGCCAGGAGCCAGGTGCCTCCTCCTGGTCTCCCATGCGCATGCAGGGGCCCAAACACTTGGGCCATCCTCCACTGCACTCTCGGGCCACAGCAGAAAAGAGGGGCAGCCAGGACTAGAACCCGGTGCCCATATGGAATGCCAGTGCAGCAGGCAAAGGATTAACCAAGTGCGCCACTACGCCAGCCCCATCAGTTGCAGAGTTCTTATAGGTAAGAGCAATATCCTGCACAAATACCTGTGTTCTCTCTTCTTTTTTTTCCAAATAAATTTGTGCTTTTATGTTTTGACTTTATTTGAAAGAGAGAGAAACAGAAAGACAGAGAGACAGAGAGACAGAGAATCCTCCATTGGCTAGTTAACTCCCCAAATGTTGGCAATAGCCAGGACTGGTTAGGCTGAAACTAGAATCCTGGAACTCAGTCAGGGTCTCCCATGTCGGTGATAGGGACCCAAGCTCTTGTGCCATCCTCTGCTGCCTTCCCATGGTGCCATGGCAGGAACCTGCATGGGAAGTGGAGCCAGGACTCAAAGTAAGCACTCTGAAATGGGATGCAGGCACCCCAGAGTCCTAACAATTATGCCAAATGCCCACTCCCATGTATTCTATTTTCTTAACCCTTTAAGAAATAATCGGATGCTTTTCCCACATAAGATCCTAAAACGAGGTCACCTGAGCCAGCGAGACTTTTAGCATCACAAGACAATTCTGAGAGTCATACGGCATTGGGGCCAGAATTGTGGCACAGGTTAAACCATGGCCTATGACATGCTGGCATCCCCTATGGGCACTGGTTTAAGTCCCAGCTGCTCCACTTCCAGTCCATCTGCCTGGTAATGCTCCCAGGAAAGCAGCAGAACATAACCCAAGTACCTGGGCCCCTGTTCCCGTGTGGGAGATCTGGATGAAGCTCCTGGCTCCAGGCTTCTGCTTAGCCACAGCCCTGGCTGTCGAGGCCACTGGGGAAGTAAAGCAATGAATAGAAAATCATTCTCTGTCCCTACCTATCTTTCTGTAATTTCACCTTTCAAATAAACAAATATTTAAAAAATAGAAAAGTGGCCAGGGAATTGTTTAATAATATACACTGTCCTGTTACTACAAATTGCATCTTTCACTGAGAAAGGTACCATGACAGGATAATAGGGACACTAAGAGCATCTGAGGTAGTTTGAGGTTTTTTTTTTTTTTTTTTTTTTTTTTTTTTTTTTTATCTTTTATTTAATGAATATAAATTTCCAAAGTACGACTCATGGGTTACAATGGCTTCCCCCCCCCATACCGTCCCTCCCACCCACAACCCTCCCCTTTCCCACTCCCTCTCCCCTTCCATTCACATCAAGATTCATTTTCGATTATCTTAATATACAGAAGATCAGCTTAGTATACCTTAAGTAAGGATTTCAACAGTTTGCTCCCACACAGAAACATAAAGTGAAAAATAATAGATGATTTTTTTTAAATGATGATGAAATCAGATCAGACCTCTTGTCATGTTTAATCCCAGTGAGAGTCAAGTTGGGAATTGATAATTTCTTTTTTTTTTTTTTTTTTTTTTTACAGAAGATCAGTTTAGTGTACATTAAGTAAAGATTTCAATCGTTTGCACCCCCATAGAAACACAAAGTGAAATATACTGTTTGAGTACTCGTTATAGCATTAAGCCTCAGTGTACAGCACATTAAGGACAGAGATCCTACATGAGGAGTAAGTGCACAGTTGACTATGACCGTGTCTAAACAAGATAAGAGTCGGAGAACTCAAGGGGCTTCCATAGCCTTGGAAACTCATGACTGGTGCATAGGGAGATTACTGATGCCATAAACAGGAGTGTCAATTTGTAAAGTCAACAACAGGAGTCACTGAGTTTGGTTTTTAAATACTAATAAAATCTATCTATCTATATATATAAATTTAAAAAATTCATACGACTCATAGGTAAAACTTTAAAATTGAGTTCTTAATGTAAAATACGGCTCATGTAAGTTGAACCAGACTTATGCAAACAGTATGTGTTAAAGACAAAAGTATTATTTTATGTTTGAGTTATTTGAAGATCAGTCTGCGACAAATAATCCACAGTGCAGATTGAAACTAGAAATACATGAATAAAATGTTTCAGCTCAAGTAAAAGAGTCATAAAAAACAAGAATTTACTTATAAAAAAAGTCTTAAAGCGAAGAGATTACATTCCTTTAGAATGGCTTCAAATACCTGGTGGTCAATTAGATACTAAAAAAAAAAAAAATCATAAATTAATAGTGAAATAGTAGTGGGAAATGGCTCTTGAAAAAGCCAATAACTCAGGAGTTTATTTGGAGTTTAGGAAAATTAGAACCATAATACAGTTTCTGAAGGCCTTGCTGTATTATAATTAAACATGTTTTAGTTCATTTTACAGTACCAAAGGATGAAGAAAATATTTATTATCATCAATTAGGCAAAATATATTTTAGAAGATTTTCATCAAAAATTAATAAAAATATACCATTGATACTGAAATGGATGAAAATAATGAGATAATATGAATAAGTATGAAATAAAAACAAATGAAAAGAGCACTAAAGCAGATGTTAGAGGACTATAGGGCATCTCATTAGCTCAGTAAATCCATGAATACTTCCTTGCTTCTATTTTTTAATAAAGATTTACTTATTTGAATGGCAGAGTTACAGAGAGAGAGAGCTCTTCCATCAGCTGGTCCACTCCCCAAATGCCCACAATAGCTGGAGCTGAGCCGATCTGAAGCCAGGAGCCAGGGTCCTCCTCTGGGTCTCCCAGGTGAGTACTGGGGCTCAAACACTTGGGCCATCTTCTGCTGTTTTCCCAGGCACATTAGCAGAGAGTTGGATGGGAAGTGGTATAGCTGGGACTCGAATTGATGCCCATATGGAATACCCACACTGTGGGTAGAGGCTTTACCAGCCATGCACTGCACCCTTCTCCCCCCACTTCTTTGACTAGGGGGACATTTCCTGATGGAGATGATCATAGTTACATTATTGCTGTGCATGCAAGGTATTTATTAAATCCATGGTTGAAGATCAAAAAAAAAAAAAAAAAAAGCCAACCTGGAGGTGGGTACCGAATGCATCTTTATTCTGCTGAGGGCAAATAATCAGGGATTCCTGGTCAGGAAGAAGTAGACCATGGTAAAGAAAAAGAGGGAAGGTGTGGGAGACAAAACTGAAAGTACCTAGTAGAGACAAGATCCCACAGAGCCTCGTAGGCAAGTTAAGAATATTTCATCTTGACCGTCTAAGTAAAAGGAGCCCACTGAAGTGTTTTAAACAGAGGAGCGACATAAATAAGCTTGCATTAACACATCATCTCTCTGGAACTGAACCAAGAAAGGACATGGGACTCGGGAAAAGTCCTGGAACATGTGGTTGGTCACAGTTATAATAGAGTATGAAAGTGATGATGAAAGTCTGATTCATGGGACTTTAGTACAAAGAGGAGTAGAAGAATTAAAAAACTCAAGGACAAAGCCTAAGTAATCTGATTTTAATTTGGAAAATGATTTAAGTAAGCAGTTCTCAAAAGAAGAAATGTGAATGGACAATGAGCATATGAAAAATGCTCATCAGAAAAATGCAAATCAAAACCACAATGGGATATCATCTCACCTCAGCTAGAATGGCTACAGCAAGAAATACTGGCAAGGGTACAGACAAAAGGGAATTCTGATACAGTATTTGTGGAATATAAATTAGTACAGCCATTATGGAAAAACAACATGGAGTTTCCTCAAAAATCTAAAGATAGAACTAACATATGATCCAGCAATACCAAATCAGGGTATACATGAAATTTATATTGAAAATGAAATGAGTATATCAAAGAGATATATCTACTCCCATGTTTATTACAGCAATGCTTACAATAACAAAGACGTGGACTCAATAGAAGTATCTATTGACAGATTAATGGATGTTTAAAAATGTGGAATATATACACAATAGAAAATTATGCAGCCATAAAATAATAAAATCCTGTCAGTTTCAGTAAGATACATGGAACTAGAGGACATTATGTTCAGTGAAATTATTCACAGAAAGAAAAATACATCATGATCTCATTCATTTATAGAAGCTGAAAGTGTTGATATTGAAAGTAGTTAGAAGGACAGTTGTCACTAGAAGCTAGGAACTGTGAAAGTTGGATAATGAGTTTAAAAGTGCAGTTGCATGTAAAGAGTAAATTCCATTCTTCTACTCCACAATAGGGAGACTATAGCATCTAATAGTCTATTATTTATTTTATAGAGAACTAGAAAAGTTAAAAAATCCAAAACACTCACATAAAAGCATTTAAGCATTTAGCTTAAAGGGATGAAAATACTAATCACCCAGATTTGATCATTACACATTGTATATAGGTATCAAATTATCATAATCTGTAACATTTATAGGTATAATTATTATGAATTAATTATAATTTAAGTTTTTAAAAGAAAAAAATGTTTCTTATGGATCTGCTCAAGATTACAATTTTGCTTCTCTACCACAGTTCAGGTACTCTCCAAAAGTTATATAACATTTTGGAAGTCTGCTTAAAACTAGTGCCAGCTTGTACAAAAAAAATCAAAATCCTCTGAACTGAAATTTCAAAACCCTGATGAAGTTTTAGGAAAAATTATAATTGGAAATTTGTGAGCAAATTTTCTTGTAACCTGGGATAAATCTTCATTATATCTTTGGGATCAGTCTCTTACATTCTATAGCAGAAACTAGTGGTTATGGATTCAAGGATTCCTTTTACTTCTTTGTTCCCACCTTCCTGTATGCTCAAGGGAAAGGCTATTTTTCCAGTTGTTGTTTAGAGTAACCTAGTGATCGATTTTAAAATGTTTTTTTTTTCTTTGCATTCCTAATAAGGTTTTTCCACTATAATAATGAAAACTGAAAACCACCCAACAGCTATATGCTTATAATTGCAAATCTTTTTCTGCATTAATATAGAAAACTTTGCCTTCTCAAGAATAGTATACACACTTTGTTTCTTGGATGGAATAGGTGGATGACAAGCTCCATGAGGGCAGGACTGTGCCTGTCTGGCCAACAGCATGAATTATCACTACACAAGGAGAAGATGATCAAGTGGGATTTCTGCATAAGTTGGAGATTGTGGTCCACTTCAAAAAGGAATCTGCAGGACTGGAAAATGCTTCCTTTCCATTGAAAATGAGATACTAGTAGAGAATGTATCTGCTTTTTTTTTTAATCTCTGGACCATGCTTTTTCTGTGCATGACACCAAAAACTTCTACATCTATCATGTTGTAGCCTGAAGAAGAAGATGACACAAAAAAGAGGCCGAATTAAGAGAGCCAGAGAGAACAGAGCTAGAACCCCAGCTTGCAGTCCCCTGGCTAGTAAACTGCCTGAGTGAGATAATAAATTTCATTACTGTTCAGACCAAGTAGAGCTAATATCCTATTATTTGTAGCCTTGGGCATTCTAACTTACAAAACATCACTTGCATGTGAAAATAACCTGCTGTTAAGCATAAGTAACTTTGTGAATATGTCAAATAACATCCAGTTTATGCAACTTATCCCTAAGTTTTGCAGAAAATATTCTAATATGCCTCAATCTATTAAAACCAAGGATCCACACTAAACAAGAAGGTATCAGAACCTGGACTTTTATCAGACTTACTTTTCATCATTTTTTTCACTTATGATTTGCCAAGACAGATGAGGGAAGTTTCAATTTTTTTTTTGTCCTTCAGGGATTATCATTAGCATCATTATTATAGTAAACCTGTGTCAGGTACATTAATAGGATGAGGTGGTTAAGGTCCCTATAAATCAAACTATGTCACAGACCCCATTATAGAGTTGACTTCTTTCTAGATAGCCCAATAATGGCATTCATCTTGCCCTGCCAAGTTAAGGCAAACTTTTAGGATTGATAGATACAAACAAAAGAGGATTAGTGAAATCAATAACTATGTCCCAAGTGCCATGGTTTTTATTAATTTAGAAGGTAAAGAAATTGCTTCCAGAAGAGAAGTGGCATTAAAGTCAACATCTTGATAACTATATTGTAATCCATGGCTGTCCCTAGATGCCATCAACCTTTTATTTGCTAGCCAACATGAATTAAATGGGGAGGTGGTATGCAGTAGATTGCTTTCATGGTCCCAATATTCTACTCCCTTTTTGCTATTTAACCTTATAATTCTGACTATTTTCCCCAGTGTTTTGATCTGGGCTAGCCCTGTGACTTGCTGTGGGCCAACAGATGAAATGTGCCATCGATGAATGCAGTTCTCAAGAAAACATGTATTTCTGCTTGCTTTCTGCCAGTCTTCTCCATTAAAACATGCCTGTGCTAGGTGGCTGGAGGATGGGACACATGAAACAGAGGTGAGTTGCCCCAGTCATTCTGACTAAACTCTTTTAAACCAGTAAATAGCCGTGTGTCTCCCAGACATTTGAGTGACCCTAGCCCAATTCAACAGTCAGCTAGCTGCTCCATGTTTCCTTGATTAATACCAGCCAATATCAGCTAAGTCTAAACCAGTAAATTTTATCTTAATCACAGTTTCCTGATCTACACAAATGATATAATGATGTTGACTACTTGACACTGAGATTTTGTGGTTATTGTACTGTGTGATTTTACCAAAGTTTGATTTATGCATCATGATTTCACTTAAGTCATGTGTGCCAGCAGTGATTTCTCCAAAACCCCCATGATTGGTGGTTGTGTTGTTTTTTGTTTCATTCAAGCACTATTTTACTTTTTAGGAACAGCAAGCTCAGAGATCTTTCATCCGAATACTCCTACCATAGTAGGCTTTTGTCTTAGTGGCCAGATTGATAATGGAATGATGGAGAGCTTCTGGCAGTTATCGTTAATTTCCATTCTAATTCTCTGAACCGCATGTGGCCTACTACCTACTAGTTGTGTCAAAGGCATTTCAATTTAATATGACTATAACTAATAGTTTTTTGAGTAAATTTGTTTCTTTTTCTTCATTACATCTCAATAAATGTTTTCATCTATTTACATTTCCTTGAGTCTGAAAATAGACTCCTCCCCCCTCCAAATCTAGCCAATCACAAAATGCTGTAGATCATAAAAAAATGAAGAATGTATTTGCTTCTCCACAATGGATACACCACCCTAGTCCAAATAGAATTATCTCTTTGAGTTACCACAGCAGCCTCCTAACTCACCAGTTTATGCAAGCAGATAATTTGTTATAAGGACATGATTCGCCTCTCAAAATCATGAATCACCTCTCAAAATCAAAGGCTAAACTTGAGATATTGATTCAGATATGGAAGGAAACAGGGCTTCTGTGGAGATCCAGTCAGCAGGGACAGAGGTGATTACTCCCTGGATAGCACAATAATTGTATTCATCTGCCCTGCCATTTCCCCACCCTCTGTTACTCTACTATAGAAATAAACTCAAGGAGGAGAATCTGATTGGCTTAGCTTGGAACACATGCACACTATTTACTAGGGAAATGAAAAAAAATGTTACCTGTTGTTCGACCTAAATGAATATCAAGGGTGTTAACCAAAGTACAACAGACTGAACACTACATAATGAAACATAAATGTTATCAACTCCTCTCAACTCCCCCTATTATAATTGTCAGAATACCCTTTAATCTATTTTTATAGCTTTATCATAGAGCCTGTCACTGCAGTAAAACTGAAAATTGGGTTGCAATTAGACATCTTCTAAGATTATTTAATGACCTTATTTTTAAGCAGCTTCCCATGCTGGCTGCAGAAAGAGGTCTTCCTGCATCAAAGTTATACAATGACTCTGTTTCTTCATGCACATAAAACCAGACATTCTAGGACAAAAGTTTCTCTCATCCTCACTTCCTATCCCCATATCATTGATCATTAGCTTCTCATCCTGAAATACAGAATGGAGCCTAATTCAGGTAAATTTGATAATCCATTCTCAACATCTCACATTCTCTGTGCAGTTCTGTGATACCAAGTTCTGTGATCCTGTTACAAAGAGGAATTATTTGCAAGAAGTGGAAACATAACTAAAAAGTAGCTAAAATAAAAATATAGTGGAAAGATGTTGGAGGAGATAGAATTGCTAATTAGCCTGATTTTATCATTATATACTGTATATAAATATTGAATTATCACACTGTACCCCATAAATATGCATGATTAAAATAATAATTAAAAATAGACAAAATGTTGCAGATGTTTGTAGATGTAGGTATTAGAGAACAGGAGGTTACTATAAAGATAGGTTACAAGATTTCTCATAGGAACACAAAAAATGCTGAGTAATCAGATTTCTGGAAATAAGTCTCAAGACATCCCAGTGGACTTTAGCTGCAAGAACTCATAGATTCACTCCTGTGCTTTCCTATTAGTTTATCTTGGCTATCCCATATATATCTACTCATTTCATCTACTATCAAGTGAGGCATTTCTGATGTCCTTTCTCCAATTTCTTAAAGAGAAAAGTGACTGATTCTGGGTTTTTGTTTTTGCTTGTGTTTTTACTAATAGAATGATGGAGCAACCTATAAATGGATCACTTCAGAACAAGTATCTATGCCTTATTTGGTCAGCAAGAGGTAGGCCAGAGGCAGAAATCTTTTATAGAGCTTGAGTAGCTGTGGCTATGGTTGACGCTGTTGATTGCATTCTCAACAGCGACTGCCTTGCTCACAGAGCCATTGTGCCCAACACCATGACTCTTGATTGTGGTCCGTCAGTGACAACGTATTTAGCCAGGAGCTGATTTTGTTCTGTGATCTAGTTCTGTTCAGTGAGATACAAGGGAAAGTTTTACTGGGAGGTTTCTGGAGAATGTTTTCTTCTGTTTTATGGAAGATCTTAGGAAGCAATTCTCTTTGGCCTTTCACTAAGTATTGCCCAGAATTATGAAATCTATGACTGTAAAAGGGATGAACCTGAGAACTGAAGTGAAACTGATCATGCTTGAGGTCTTGATGATTCACTAAGACTGCAAAGGTCCTACTAGAGCACTTCTTGGTATGTGAGGCAGTAATACATTAAGCTACATTTAATTGAATATTCTATTACTTATAGTTGAAAAATCCTGTCATAGCAGGATTTCTGTGTTCTGGGAGTGTGGGCAGGAGTTGTGCCCCAAAACAAATTTAAAATAGGAGGATATAGTACAAACTTAGTTCTGTCTGTCTGCAGTGTCTCCATCACTTTGGAGATACCTGCAGGCTGACATGTTGACTTGGTCCAGCCCTGCCTTTTGCTAGTGTTTAGGGAGTCAACTAGCAGATGGAAAATTCATATTCATTCTCTCTCTCTCTCTTAACTCTCCCTTCCCCATGTTCTGTTACTCTACATTTCAAATAAAGAAATTTCAAAAGACATACACATATACAATAGAGACATCAAACAAAAATTAATCAAAGGTAAAATTTGATCCAGGAAAGCAATTTGTGGGTAGCACCAAGCAATATGAAGTGGAAATTATGACAGAACTGTTAGGAGACATGGAAAGTACAATTAAGAGGTCCAAGATGTACTAATTCCATTTTCAGGGAAAAAAGTGGTTGAAGAGAATTATGGAGAAGAGACATTTGAAGAAGTCTTTGTCAAGAATGTAAGGAATATCTAAGTGGCCCCCAAAACGAAATAACGTTGGTACAATGTAGAAAAGGTGAAAGTCCGCTTTAAAGTTTGGAGTCATCTTGCTGTATAATAGATCTCTTGAAATTCATTCCTCCTGTTGAACTACAATTATGATCAACAATCATTATTATTGTCTCTCAGTTTTCCCTACTTCCCCAATCTGCCTCAGCTTCCAAGAGTATCATTACCCTCTAAGCTTCTGTGAAAGTAACTTTTTATATGCTTAAAAACATATTATACATGATAAAATCATCTACTTTTATTTCATGGAAACAAATAATGCTCATAAAATAAAAATAATTTTAAATGAATATAAAAAATGGAAGCATAGAAACATACTATTTGGTTCCTAAAACAAGTGGGAAAAAATGACAAAGTAATCTAATTCAATAGAAGGAAAGAGAGAATAAAAGAAGGAAAAAACTTAAAACTAAACAAAATAAAAATCATAAAATAAGATAAAATGTTAGACATGTTACAGATTCATAATAAATATTAATAATAAATATTAATGAATTAAGCTTGTCTGTTAGATTGTCAGCTTGAGTAAAAATATTAAGATGTATTAATTTTATAATAGACACATAAAATAAATGACAAAGAAGATTGAACGTTTAGAGCAGGGAAAGAAATATACCAAGGGAATACTATTCAGGAAAAAGATATGGCACTATTAATATGACAGAAAAAATGACTTTAAGATTAAAAAAATCATTAGATATGGAAGTGTCATTTCTTTAATAATAAAAGGAACAACTCACCGGGAACATAGATCAATTCTGTGCTTTATGCATCCTGAGTATATAATATATAAAAATTAAATGAAAGAATTTTTAAATAATTTTAAAAATTGACCACTATGATTTGTGATATCATCATGATGTGCAGAAATCAAGTGATTAAATCAGACAATGAAGGATTAACGATACAGAAATTTCTATAAGTAGGAAAGTTATTTTTTAACAAATAGATAATATTTATTCTTTTCAAGGATACTAGAAGTATTTATAAATAATTTTTATTTTATAAATGTTATGCATAAATAGAGTGAAAAAATACTTCTCTCTTTTTTGTATGTGTCCAGCAAAATCTGAAAATCAAAACCAGAGAACAGCATGAAAAACAAAAAGTATATTCCAGTTTCTCCAAACTATAAACATGACTCCGAACTTCTGGCCAGAGTGAACAGTAAACAAGCATCACATTATATGATCAAGTAAATTTTACCCTGGAAATGCAAAAATAAATTAACATTCAAAAATATGTTAATCTAATTCATTACTCTACATGATTAAATTATAAAAACTATTTGGTTATCTCCATACATGCAGAAGCTACACTTGAAAAACTCGCTCCCTTGTTAAGAGCAAACCAAAAGGACAACAACAACAACAAAATCCTATGGCAAAGTAGTGTTCAAATGCAATTGTCTTAATCTGATAAATAGTTTAAAGGTGAAAATCAGTAACGTTCCTTTTAAAATCAGAACAAAAACAAGGTCAATTATTCTTCTGTAACATTTTTAGAGCTCCAATCCAATGCAGGATTCTCAGGAAAATAAATAACGAAGATGTAAAACAATTCAGTGGTGCTAATATTTTGTGTACATATATTATCTGTGCAGGTAATCTAGTATACTAATCTACTAATTGTTGAACAAAATTATAGAATTCTGAATAAATATTTTAAAAGAAAGATATTTCCATAGAAGAGCAACTACCAATTAGAAATTATATATAAATATAAATATCTCATTTATAAACTTTGACGAAACTGTAAGCCTACAGTAAGCTTAAAGCATAGAAGCATAAATGTGCATGCTTTATTGTAGAATAAACAAACAGCTAAATAATCAGATACCATGTTTTTATGGAGCCTGATAAGCTAACCTTAAAATTTATGTGGAAAAGTAAACACCCAAAATAATCAAGTTCTTTTTGAACAAGAAAAAGAAATATGAATACTCCAGCAGTAAAGAGAATTTATTATGAAATTTAGTAATTAGAGAAAACTTGACTGGTATTATCCTGTAATCCACAGGAATCCTTTGTACTGGCTGTTGTGTTGCTGAAGCTAACCACTGGTTCCCACCCATATTCTCTGTAGGATTGTTCTGGACAATTAGAGACTCCCAATAGAAGGTGTCTGGGTGGTACCAGTTGCAGAGATGTGCAAGACCCACTCCATTTCTGCAGACAGTCAGACTCTGCTAGCTTCAGCCTGCCTCAGCCTTGGCTGTCTTGGGTATTGGGGTGTAAACCAAAGGAAGAAAGCTCTCTGTCCTCCTGTCTCTCTATATGTCTCTCTATCACTAAAACATCTGTCACTAAAGGAGTGGATAAAACTGTGATTACTTTATACTATATAGAAGGTAAAATAAGTGATTTACCAAATTTAGATATGTCAACATGGTTAAATGTCAGAAGCATGCTTAGTAATGGTGCAAATTGAGGAAGGGTGACTTTTATGACAGTTTTTAAAATGTATTAAACCAAATGGTGTAATATCTTACATTTGGACATATAGATATATAGTATATGCATATATGTTAATTAATACTGTATAAAATGTGTCAGAAAGAATACATTCAACTTTAGAATACTGACATTCCTGGGGAAGAAATGATGGGTAGAAGATACTGAAAGGTGCAATGGGCCTTCAATTCTAGTTCTAAATTTTGTTTTACAAAAATGCTCTGATAAGATGTAGAAAATAGAAGCAAAATTTTAAACCTTGGGGTGAGGTATGTGTGCTTACTACCTATTCTTTGTACTTTTCTATATGTTTGAACTATTTTATAATAGAAAACAAAATAGAGAAAAGGTATTCAAAAATATAATAAAACTCAAATCTTTTTTTCAAATACTAGCATCTGGATAGAATTTATAGTCCTATCTTTGCAGCAATTGTGAAAAGATATTCTACATTATAAAATCATCCAATATCCATCTATCTATTTTAAATCCTGGTTTATATACTTTCTTAGATAATTAGGAATATAGCTGGTCACTTTTCCTTAGAACTTCAACATTTTTCCTTTTTCCTTTCATCCTTCTCTTGTTTATCCCCTCTTCTTTTTCCTTTATCTCATCCCTCTTCTTCTCTTCCTCTTTCTTTCTTTTCTTAATTCCTTGCTATTTCAAGGAATTATCATAACCTCATCTCCTAATCTTATCCTGATTTTTATGAGGTCCCCAGATAAAAAAGAAGAAACTCTGTAACATTTGAATTTCAGAGAAACAATGAATAACACAAATATGTCTCACATATTTCATGGAACATACTTATAAAAATATATATTTTCTGAAAATCAAATTAAATGACAGTTGCATGTTTTTGTTGGCTAAATATAGAAACCCTACCTACCTCAATTTATCATAATTGCAGTTATTTATTCAGAACTCAGAAAACAATACCCCCAAAGTAGAGTGGTTTCATAAGACAAGCACTTTTGAATAAAAAGAAATTGGAAAAACCTTAGGAACTTCCTTAGGACTAAGGACTTTCTGATATAAAAAATTGCAATGAAAGCAACATTGAAAGAATTTTCTTTTTTTTGTTAAACTTTTATTTAATAAATATAAATATCCAAAGTGCAACTTTTGGATTATAGTGGCTTTTCCCCCCATAACCTCCCTCCCACCTGCAACCATCCCATCTCCCACTCCCTCTCCAATTCCATTCTTCATCAAGATTCATTTTCTTTTTTAATTTTTTAAAATTTTTATTTGACAAGTAGAGTTATAGACAGTGAGAGAGAGAGAGAGACAGACAGAGAGAAAGGTCTTCCTTCCGTTGGTTCACCCCACAAATGGCCGCTAGGGCCAGTGCTGCACCGATCCGAAGCCAGGAGCTAAGTGCTTCTTCCTGGTCTCCCATGTGGGTGCAGGGACCCAAGCACCTGGGCCATCCTCCACTGCCCTCCCGGGCCACAGCGGAGAGCTGGACTGGAAGAGGAGCAACCAGGACTAGAACCCAGCACCTACATGGAATGCCGGCACCTCAGGCGGAAGATTAACCAAGTGAACCAAAGACACTGGCCTCAAGATTCATTTTCAATTATCTTTATATACAGAAGATCAATTTAGTATGTACTAAGTAAAGATTTCAATAGTTCGTACCCACACAGAAACATAAAGTATAAAGTACTGTTTGAGTAGTAGCTATACCATTATTTCCACATAGTACAACACATTAAAGACAGAGATCCTACATGGGGATAAGTGCACAGTGACTACTGTTGTTGATTTAAGAATTGACACTCTTATTTATGATGTCAGTAACACTGGAAACAGAGGTGAGATGAAACCGAAGTAGCCTGAGACACTGGTGGAAAAGCGGCAGGAAGAGCCTAGAGGGAAAGAATTTTCAAAATAGACCCATGAAAAGTTGTTAGGAGCAAGAATTATGCGTATCTCCAGGTGCTGCTCAGAATGGGAACTTTGGTCACCTCTATCCTTTCATCTCAGACATCTAGAATGTACCTTGTGCCTAGTGGCTCCAAGATACATACCAAGAGGTTCTAGGACCCTTGTTTTATAGACATTTCCCTTCTGTTTATCCCGTTTTCTGTTCACCATCTGTTGGTAGCTCCAAATGAAAGATCTCTGCGAGTGAGATCCCCGTGGAAAGAACAGGGCCATCAAAGAAGGAGGTACCTTTCTCTGAAGGGAGGAGAGAACTTCCACTTTGACTATGACCCTGTCTGAATAAGATCGAAATTGGCGAACTCAAAAGGCTTCCATAGCCTTAGCAACTCGTGACTAGAGCCTAGGGAGATTACTGATGCCTTAAACAAGAGTGTCAAATTGTTAAGTCAACAACAGGAGTCACTGTGTACTTACTCCTCATGTGGGATCTGTCCTTAATGTGTTGTCCAATGTGAAGTAATGCTATAACTAGTACTGAAACAGTATTTTACACTTTGTGTTTCTGTGTGGGTGCAAACTGATGAAATCTTTTTTTTTTAATAGGAACTTTTAATTTTTTTAAAATTTTATTCAAGGTATACAATTTTCATGTATTCCCTATATACAGATTCTGGAACACAGTGAAACTTACCACCCTGCCTCCCTCCTGCTCATGCTCTCACACTTTTTTCCTCTTCTCTCTCTTATTCCCACTCTTAATTTTTACAAAGATCTATTTTCAGTTTACTTTCTTTTTTTTTTTAACTTTTATTTAATGCATATAAATTTCCAAAGTACGACTTATGGATTACAATGGCTTCCCCCCCATACCGTCCCTCCCACCCACAACCCTCCCCTTTCCCACTCCCTCTCCCCTTCCATTCACATCAAGATTCATTTTCGATTATCTTAATATACAGAAGATCAGCTTAGTATACATCAAGTATGGATTTTAACAGTTTGCTCCCACACAGAAACATAAAGTGAAAAATAATAGATGATTTTTTTTTTAAATGATGATGAAATCAGAGCAGACCTATTGTCATGTTTAATCCCAGTGAGAGTCAAGTTGGGAATTGATAATTTCTTTCTTTTTTTTTTTTTTTTTTTTTACAGAGGATCAGTTTAGTATGCATTAAGTAAGGATTTCAACAGTTTGCACCCCCATAGAAACACAAAGTGAAATATATTGTTTGAGTACTCGTTATAGCATTAAATCTCAATGTACAGCACATTTAGGACAGAGATCCTACATGAGGAGTAAGTGCACAGTGACTCCTGTTGTTGACTTTACCAATTGACACTCCTGTCTATGGTATCAGTAATCTCCCTATGCTCCAGTCATGAGTTTCCAAGGCTATGGAAGCCCTCTGAGTTCTCCGACTCTTATCTTGTTTAGACAAGGTCATAGTCAAAGTGGAGGTTCTCTCCTCCCTTCAGAGAAAGGTACCTCCTTCTTCGATGACCTGTTCTTTCCACTGGGATCTCACTCACAGAGATCTTTTGCCAGAGTGTCTTGGCTTTCCATGCCTGAAATACTCTCATGAGCTTTTCAGCCAGCTCCGAATGCCTTTAGGGCTGATTCTGAGGCCAGAGTGCTGTTTAGGACATCTGCCATTCTATGAGTCTGCTGAGTATCTCACTTCCCATGTTGGATCACTCTCCCCTTTATTTACTCCATCGGTTAGCGTTAGCAGGTACTAGACTTGTCTATGTGCTCCCTTTGGCTCCCAGTCCCTCCACCATGACCAACTGTGAACTGAAACTGATCACCTGGAACAGTGAGATGGCATTGGTACATGCCACCTCGATGGGATTGAATTGGAATCCCCTATTATGCTTCCAACTCCGCCACTTGGGGCAAGTCAGCCTGAGCATGTCCCAAATTATACATCTCTTCCCTCTCCCATTCCCACCACCATGTTCAACAGGGATCACATTTCAGTTAATTTTCAACACTTAAGAATAACTGTGCATCAATTACAGATCTAAACCAGTCATATTAAGTAGAAACTGATGAAATCTTTACTTAATATATACTAAATCGATCTTCTGTATATAAAGAGAATTGAAAATGAATCTTGATGTGAATGGAATGGGAGAGGGAGCGGGAGATAGGAGGGTTGTGAGTGGGAGGGAAGTTATGGGGGGGGAAGCCATTGTAATCCATAAACTGTACTTTGGAAATTTATATTTACTAAATAAAAGGTAAACAACAACAACAACAACAACAAAAGGACCCTGGAAGTTCCCATTTTTCATGCCTTCCCTAAAACACTGATCAGAGCTATCTGAATCTTTTTCTCCCAAACTGTAGAACCTTAAAACCTAGGTCCTCTCCCTAGATGTGCAGCAACCCACTCACTCACTTGGGAGTGGAAGAAGAAAGTAGATATTTATTTTCCAACCACTGAGCAACCAGCCAGCAGCTAGCACTCAATTTCCAGTTCTTCCAGAGGTTAGGAATAAGGGATCTCACAGTTTGAAATTGGGGTTGAGAGGTACATGCTCAATTGTGTGCAGGTCTCTGGTTGCACCACAGTGCTCACAGCCCTCCTTAGATTGATTTGTCCTTATGGGGCTTTTGATGATGGAAAGTGGACTTCAGTCAGTCGGGTGGTTGTTACATTTTTCTCAGGGCCTAGGGCTCCTGGAAAAACGCTTAAGATCAAACATCAAGATGTTGTATATATAGAAGATTAATGACCCCGTGAGCCTTGTGATCTGGGACCATACGGAACAATATACACCACCTCTTCAATTTAGTGAATTAATTTTAATAAGAGGTTGATTTGCAATCGCAGAAACATGGCAAGGGAGCCGTAAGCTAAGGAAGGGAGACTGAGAGGCTGTGGTAGACAAGGACCTGCCATTTTCTAGTATTTGTATCAAAGTCATTATAGAGGAGCTTGGTTTCAAAACTGCAATTCCTAAGATCTCAAATAAAAATTTTTACAGTTTTTTTTAAGTTGAATTCATTTGTATTAACTAGCAGGATTGTCTCTGGAATTCCCTTATCTGATCAAAGAAAATTTTCCCAAAAGAAATGCAGTTGTCTTAAACTTTCTCTTTAGGATTCTCATCAAATAACTAGGGAATATTAACCACAGGAGAAGAGGGGAGACTAAATGTCATTGTCACATCTAGAGAGACTTTCCATCTATTCTTCTAAAGGCAGCTCCCAGAAATTGTCTGGGAGACTCTCACTACATCATTAGACATTCCTTGTTCCCAGTGAGATTATGCCTGTCACCTTCCTCTAGCTCCTCCAGGGCCCAGAGGAACTTTATCCCAGGCCATTATCTGTTCTCTGGGCTCATCAGTTTATCCACTGGGGATGCTAGTACCTAGTACAAGTCAGTATTCGTACCAAGAATGCAATCTTGAAGGGTTCAGGCATGAATTAAGTGGATCTTAGGTGTAAAATTCCCAGTGGCACAAGCTAGTTTTTAGCCCTGGGAGTTGTTTGAAGTAAGTGCTGCAGACACCTGAAGTTTACCTTTTGGACTTTGCAAAGGAATTAGTTATTTTGCTTTCCCTCTATCTGGGCTTCATGTTTTTCTCTGAAAGCATAATTTCTTTCTCATATGCCATGGTTGTCTGTCTTTCGTTTATTTATTTATTTATTTATTTATTTATTTATTTTCTGAGAAAAAAATATCACCTCCCAGACTGTCTATCTAATGCACCATGGTTTCCACCAGGTGCTTTCCAAAAGGTGATCTTCCAAAGGCCCCGTCTTGGTCTGCTGCTATCTTCCTAGCCTGTCTTTCCTTAGCCAGTTCTCATAGAGAGACTTGGTCACTGAGTGTGTCAGAAAAGAAATTATCACAGAAAGAGTTTTTAAACGTAACAAAGTACAGGATCATTATTAGTTAATTAAATGAATGAAGGGAAGAATGATCTGAAAATTAGATATTATAATTTTCCTTTCAAGTATTAACACAAAGAAAATGAGGGTGAGCATTTAAATGGTTAAAAGGAAAAAATGGATTTGGTGCTCTGTATCTCCCTTTTCAAGTGAATTCTTACACAGTGAGTTTGTAGAGGTGACTTAAAATGTGCCTTTACAAGGCACCCCTATTTCCTTTAAAATTGCCTGTAACTTTAGAAAAATAGAAGTTGCTACGTTAGAGTAATGATTTCTTATGTGTCTCTTTCCCTTTGAAATGCCTTGCCTTTTAGCCTGAATGTTTGCTCCAACCCCCAGTCTGTACCATCACATGTTGAAGTGCTAACCACTAATTTGATGGTTTAAAGGAGGTAGGGTCTTTGGAAGTTGACTAGGTCGTGAAGGTGGAACACTCAATATTGGGACTAGTGTCTTTTAAATGGAGACCCCAGGAGGCCAGCGTGTCCCTTGTACCATGTGTAGACGCAAGGAAGGCACTCTAAGTTGGGAAACCGGCCTTTACTAGACACTGGATCCACTGGCATCTTCTCAGCTTCCAGAACTGAGAAAAATAACTTTTTTTCCATAAACAAGCCAGTTTATGATACTTTATTGTAGCCAGAACAAAGCAAGACAATAAATAAAATGACAATTATTTTATTATAAATATTTTATTGGTTTTTGTATGTGTAAACTAAACAGTGCAAAATAACAAGCATGTTGTATTTGGTATTCCCTGTGTTCATTTTGTTTTCCTATTTGCCTTTGCAAATTTTAAAATGTATTTAAGATACAACACATAGATAAATAAAAGAGAAAAAAGAAAACAAGCAAATATATATTTTATATGTTATATATAAAATAAAAAAATCCACAGTATCACTACATACTATTTTGGATATTTTCCCTAAATATGTAGAAAATAATTTCCCTTCCATTCAATATTCTATCACATGTTTTCAATAGTTTCCTAGTACCACATTATCTTTTAAAAATGAAAGACTGACATTTTTTGAAAATTTTTCAGCTTTTGAAACTCTGAGCTTTTATCTGTAAAATAGAATTTGCGGAGGGAAAGTGGCAACTAAAACTAAGCTGTGATGGAGTGTCTATGAAACAGAGTATGTTCTTGTCAGGGTAACTAATTCTACTGAGGACTGGAGGACGATCACAATGTGAAACTATGTTTTACAACTCCAGGGATAAAAATCAGTGAAAGGAAAGGTGAAAATGATGAAAGTCAAAGTGGTGACACTGTTAAAGATTTACCTCAATGTGCCTTTGTTGGTTAGAACTCACTGTGCTGCCTGCAAGAGAAAAAAAAAATGATTCACTTTATTGCACTCATCTGTCATAGATAATACGCTGTACAAAAAGGTGGAAGGAAGTGGTGAACTTATAATCAGTCTGTACACACATACAATAGGAAGACAGTCTGGAAACTCAGCAGGCCTGGGAAATGAGTGACTGTCATAAAGAGGACAGTGACCCTCCACTGAGATCAGTGAACACAGAGCTCCAAAGAGAGGGGAAGGGCAACCTGATCTTTCTTTGTGTGCACACGGTTGGGTGTACTACATGCACCTTCAGACTTGGTGGGAAGTCACAATCAATTGGCAGACAAATGCAACCCAGTCTGCCACCAGCAGGAAGAGGTGAACCTGTTGTAGCCCTTGAAAGGATTCCACAGAGAATACATTCCTCCTCTAATAGTGGTGGATGGAGCCGGCCTCTGTATGACCAACAGAGTATATTCCAAAGCTGCTGAGATCAATGCCTGCATGTCGGATGCAACTGCTGAAAGAGAAACTTCTAGCAAATTGTGAAAAGACTAATTTATTTACACAATGCCTGCAACTTTTTACCTATCACCGCAATGAAGGGATCAGGATGTTTTTATTGTGAATTCACCTTGTTTTACCGTATTCTTGAGATTTTTTTATGATTTCGAACACAGTGTTAGGTCCATTTTATCTTTTCCGAGTTCTGTATATTGAACATGTACTTTGACAGCATAAGGTTATGTTGAGAAGTTTAACTGTAATATTTGACAAGGCTAATGTACTAGTAAATGAGGTAGTGCTAAATTCTCAACCTTTGAATATTTTTTCCCTTTGGATGGCCAACTTTTCATTCTGCCTTAATATGTTTGGACAAGTTCAAACAAAAATTACATAGACGGGGTAATTTATACACAATATAGTTTTATTGTTCACTGTTCTAGATGCTGGGAACTCTGAAATCAAGGCACTAACCTATTTGATTTCTGGTGAGGGCCTGTTCCTCATAGTTGTCACCTTGTTGGTGTGGCCTTTCAAGGGGTGGAAGCGGTCCTTTGAACCTCTTTTATAAGGGCACACATCTCTTTTGTGAGAGCTGCATCACTGTGGTCAAATCACCTCCTAATGGCCCTACTTCTTAGTACTGTTATATTTGGGATTAGGTTTAACTCTGTGAATATTGGGGGGACAGAGATATTCAGATCATAGCACAGCCTATCCCCTAATAATCATGTTCATGTCACTTAATTTTTGCCCCTAAGTCCCTACTTGTTCCACTTCACGCCAATTTTGGTACCCTCAGGCCGTAGGATGTCCTCTGTAGGGCTTCCGTACATATTGCATTCTTTTCAGATTCCTCAAAAATGTACAGAATAAAAGATGGCTACTTGAAATATTTTACAAGAAAAGAACAGTGATCTCCCCTTCTGATGTTGCCACTGTCTCTACCATAGAAGTTTCTTGCTTCCCTTGATATCTTTTGGATGGATAGGTCCATTTCTTGCTATGATTTGTACAAGAGATAGTTCCCCAAACTCAGATAGATGTTTAACACTAAAGTCCTAAGTTAATGGGTCTAAGAGGATAGAAATTTAGTACTTGCATGGTGTTTGGGAGGTGGACATAATGGAAGGTCCTTAGGTCATTGGAAGGAAGTTCTTTTGAATGTGTTGGTTCTACAGGGTAAACTGGGTCTAACCACTCTTTGCTTCCTGGCTCACCATATGTTTACACACTCAATCATTGCCATCTTCTGACCTCACCAGACAGCTAAGCTAATGGGGTCTTACCAGTTTTGAACTGTAAATCTCCAAAACCATGAGCCAAAATAAATCTGCTTCTTTAATAAGTAGCTTGTCTTAGTATTTTGTTATACTGACAGAAATCTAACTCATTCTTTCTGTTTCCTCTTGGAGGCTTTCCTCCAGTGAAAAATAAGTCCCTCACTGTGGGTGCACACCGTCAATGACACATCATAGTGCCAGTGGTGCGCAATACTTATTCATGAGGAAGTTCCCTGATTTTTCAGAACCGTACACGTTATTCCTTTTCGAAGCCATTTGAAAATGTTCTAGCCTATATTTCATCAATTTGACCACTCAAGGCATTAAGTATTTCTTGACCTTGATGTAGTATGAAGTAGCCAAAAGAGCATCAGAATTTACAATCACACAAAAGATGACAAATCAGATATCATTTCCTTCTTTTTGTTTTTTTTTTTTTTTTTTTTTCCCCCTAAGGAAAATGTTTAAAATGCTAAAAGAACAGTGTTTGGGGAATGCCATTGTCAGAAAAGCAGCAGAGGATGCATTTATCCAACATATCATCAGTATAGGGCTGCCGAGAGAGGCTGGCATGGAGTCAAGTTTTTGATAAGGGAATACATGTGGCTTTGTAGACAAGGATTAGAAAGCTATTCTGAGCATGAAGTAGAGCCATTCTTTGACAGGAATAAGAGAAAAGAAATAAAAAGGTGGCCAAGGTGAATGGTTTCTCTTTACCCCTTGGATCTCTCATTGTCCATCTGACAAATTATATCTATCCTATTTTCCAAAGCTCTCTGCAAGGTTTAGGAAAACAACCAAAATCAACTCACATTATTATATCTGTCACGTTATTCTATCTGAGCCTATTTTTATCCTTAGATTGTATCTTATAGTTTGTGCATCAGATTTAAATTCTGAACTATTTAGACAGTATATATCTTTCATATTTCATGGATGTTTATATATATCTGTAAATATACTATATGACATCATGTATTGCAATCCATTGAGTTATTTTTTTAAGATTTATTTATTTATTTGAAAGTCACAGAGAGGCAGAGAGAGAGAGAGAGAGAGAGTCAGTCTTCCATCTGTTGGTTCACTTCCCGAATGGCTGCAATGGCTGGAACTGAGCTGATCTGAAGCCAGGAGCCAGGAGCTTCTTCCGGATCTCCCGTGCAGGTACAGAGGCCCAAGGACTTGGGCCATCCTCTTCTGTTTTCCCGGGCCATAGCAAAGAGCTGAATCAGAAGTGGAGCAGAGAGCTGGATCAGAAGTGGAACAGATGGACATCAAACTGGCACCCATATGGAATGCTGGCACTGCTGTCAGCGGCTATGTTGGCTACGCCACAGCGCCCGCCCGCTCCATTGAGGTTTTAGTTGTGTTTCTAATGTATTCTGATGATATGAGTTTTTTTACTAGTTTCTCCATATCTCAATTTTCTCCTTTATTACAATAAAGGTACTTAAATTTATGTTACAAATTTCTGAGGATTAAATGAGCTCATGTTTGTGCAGCCTTTAGTATAGCTTTTGACACATAGTTCATTATGTTATTGTTCTTCTGGCTAACATAAATTCTCTTTAAAGAAACTTGATTATGAATTATGAATTATAAATATACAAAATGCAATACTGGGCTCATATTTTGAACATAAATTATCCATGACTTTGGAAAAGCTATAAAAATTTCTGTTTCTTACTGGACAAGGGAAAAGGACAGAATTTATACTCAAAACAAATATAGATAGTCCTGGAAATTATCCATAATATGTAAAAACAGGTGAGCAAATTGTCTAATATTGTGAAACTTTCCATTTCTTGTAGGTTTCTTGATAATAGTGTTATTATAATCCTGGAAATAAAACTTTGAGTCTGTTGGGTACTCACCAAATAGTAGTATTTCTGTTTCAGGGGCCAGCATTATGGCACAATGGGTTATGCTACCACCTGCAATATAGGTATCCCATATGGGTGCCGGTTCAACTCCCGGCTGCCCCACTTCTGATCCAGCTTCTTGTTAATGCACCTGAGACTATGGCAGTAGATGGCCCAAGTACTTGAGCCCCTACCACCTATGTGGGGACCCAGATGAAGCTCCTGGCTCCTGGCTTGGATCCAGCCCAACCCCAGCCATTGTGGCCACTGGAGGAGTGAACCAGTGAGTGGAAGATTTCTCTTTCTCTTTTTCTCCCTCTTTTTCCCTCTCTGTGTAACTCTGCCTTCAAATAAACAAATACATCTTCAAAAATAGTATTTCTATAAACAGTAATTGATTGGAAAAATGGTCACTTAACCCATATACAGTAAATTTTAATCACCAACTATAGTTGGTGATTGCCTATATTCCCTCTACACTAAGGTATTTTTTGTTGTTTTTTAGTTGCTAAACTTCTTTTTTGGTGATGCCTTAGGCCTTTTTACTGAAATATAAATTTAAAATATATGATCTCAAAAATTAAAAAAAGAAAGGGAGAGGAAGGGAGGTTGAGATAGAGAGGAACAGAGGGAGGGAGAGAGGGAGGAAAGAAGGGATTATTATCATATTCTGAGAATTACATCTGTGAACTATATTGAATCTTTTACAAACTAACTAAAAATTTAAAAAATAAAAAATCTATTATGCCTGCATTTTAATTTTAAAAATAGTTTTCTATTTCATGAAAGAAGGCTTTGAAAGTTGTTTTGATTTAATAAATTGAGTTCCATCTCCTTTTACACTGTGTGAATATTCTGAGGAACCACTTAATAGTATCTCTTTTCAGACACTTCAGTGTCAGCCCTTGACCAAGAAAGAGTTCTTAGTGCTCAGTGAAGTTGGATGTGGGGGTAATATCTGAACAGTTAGTACTTCATCCATACACATTGGTTTCATAAATCCCCAAGTATTGTTTTATAGTTCTTCAGATTAAAAATGAATTACATTACTTATCAATGAACATGAACAGTAAAGAAAGTGATGAAAGCCCACCTGTGTGTTTGGCTTTGGAAAGCATATAACTGAAAACCATCTTTTTGACAGTAAGCGCTTAAGGAATCTATCTTGCATAATCATTCTCACTTCCTTTCTGCAAGACATAATTCAGCTTAAAAAAATGAATGCTTCACCCATTCATACAGCACAATCTTATTCCTTGAGCAGACACTAGTCAGGTGTACCACAGGTGTACAAATTTGGAAGATTTGTTTATTATTATTCAAACCCTGCCTGGAGACATCTTTCACACAGTACAAGTCAAACTTTTCTCAATTTTTTTTTTCTGTTGTTATCCAACATTAGGACATTTTGACTGTAGGTGAGGTTTTTTTGAGGGGATACTTGAAAAAGTTCATAGAAAATATGTAGTAGAGAAAACTATGAATGGATTTCAAAATTATTTGGTATAAAAATAAACCTATCTTTTAAAAATAATTTCATGCTTAACTGATTTATAAAAATTATAAATATTTCTGGGATGTCATGTTTTGTTATACATCTACATTGTCCAATGAGGATTAATATATCTATCTCCTAAAATATTTATCATTTCTTTTAATTTCACATATCCACAAACTTTTTTTTTTTGACAGGCAGAGATATACAGTGAGAGAGAGAGACAGAGAGAAAGGTCTTCCTTCCATTGGTTCACCCCCCAAATGGCCGGTAGGGCCCATGCTGCGGCCGGTGTGCTGTGCCGATCCGAAGCCAGAAGCCAGGTGCTTCTCCTGGTCTCCCATGCGGGTGCAGGGCCCAAGCACTTGGGCCATCCTCCACTGCCTTCCCTGGCCACAGCAGAGAGCTGGAATGGAAGAGGAGCAACCGGGACAGAATCTGGTGCCCCAACTGGGACTAGAACCTGGGGTGCTGATGCCACAGGCAGAGGATTAGCTAAGTGAGACACAGCGCCAGACATCCACAAACATTTTGAAGTACCTTCATTCATATGTATCTAAGAGAGGGGAGTATTTGCTATACTAAGTTACTAAGTATGATTAATAACAGTAATATTTTAAGTGGCCATTTGTTTACATAGAATGATAATATTGTAAATTAGACAGCCATTATTTTAAGGCATGTTTTATCTCTGAGTGTCATACTCATAAATTTGTTACCCATATAAAACCCGTAGATATTTAATTTGTCTTTAAATAAAACAAAAATAAATATAGAACTAGGAAATAACTTTCTATAGTCAGAGAAAAAAATAAAACTTCCAAAACAGTAGTTAAGTTGTCTTCATGTTTATTCCCAAGTCATTCTACTCTTTCAGAAGGAATCTTCTGAGTAATAAAGATGTAATTAATGAAAACACAAACTAATAAATATGTCAGAAACAATTTACTATTGGTTTGTGTGTATTCTAAATGTATCCATTAGAATATAGAGGATGTTCAAAATTAGGCCATTAAGTTCAAGAATTGATTGTCCTCATAGTTATAGAATAATCGTCACTGCTTGTTAATCCCTAGAATTCTAACAGCTTTTTTGAAAGATGTTAATTAAATTTTGAAAGAAATGGAGCTTCTGATTGGCTGAATATGATGTAATATTTCTGTGTATCAAATATGGACTTTTAACTCATTTATTAATTTAAAAGGAATACTGCCTATGTTGAAGTTTTGAAAATTAAACGGTACAATCTTAGAGAACTAGTAGTAAGACAAAAGAATGGCCAGAAGGTGAATTAGTTACCCTGAAGGCTCCTCCTGCAAAAATGTAACTAAGCTTGGATGAAAAACAAATGTAGTTTTTAATAAACTGCTGAAGTTGCTAACCATAAAGGAAATTCTAAAATGAGAAAGCACTGCAAGCTGAAACTAGTGCAGAAATCAGTAAGCAGTACAGATAAATGGAGCAGGGAATTTTAAGGGAGATTTACCTTGAGGCAGATGCCTTTATCAGCACTGCCAACCAGAGACTGTGCCTTAGGGCCCTGACAAGATTGGGACAGAGCCTGAAACTCTTGCATTAATCATAAAATCATTAAAGGGAGCTAAGTGGTCTCACATCAGTACTACCTGTGAACCTTGCAGAATGCAAAACTTCTGTAGAGTAAAAGGTCTCCCACTTATGCTTTCAGAATTCCTTCATATAAAATTCAGTAAGATATAAATCCACAATAAAAATTCATTACTCAAACACAGAAATGTTCATCCACAAATAAGAGTGAACAGAAAGGAATGCAAGCATACTTTAGCTACCAATTAATTCAGAATCCAGAATTACCAAACATGGAATATAACGTGCCTATATAGAAATATTTAAAGAAATAAAAATATAAAATAAAAAGCAGAAAACAGACACTATCAAAAATGTCAAAGAAATTTTTAATATAGAAATTCCGGGAATTAATCATGTCATATTCCAAATTAAAAACTCCTTGCATGGACCAAATAAGTAATGAGACACAGACCGTAGAGGTTATGAGCAAAGAATTAGATAAATATAGGAATATTCAAAGATGTATAATGTAGAATTACTATGCTAACAATATTTAATTTGCTGAGTTAAAAGTGAAATGGAATTAAAATTATGAAAACAACTTGAAGAAATGGAAAGTTCAAACAGTTCTAAAATGATTAAAGAAATTTATTTATTAGGTAAAAATTCTGTCACAAGGAAAGCCCCAGGCCAGTAAGGTTTTGCAAATGAGCTCCTCCAATTTTTCAAAGAACAACAGTCTTATATATGCTGCCCTCCCATATAGAGAGAGGATATTTTCAATTCATCTATGATATAAACAATAGATTATAAAGAAGAAAAAGTGTCACTGTCATTAATGAACATTGATTAAAACATCTTTAAAAATCTCTGCAAATAAACTTTTGCAGTATATTAAACTGGGCTGATTTATAGCAGAATGTTTTAGCCTGATAACATTTCTAAATATAATCCATTGTAAGGACCAATTACAGGAGAAAAATGAAAGGATCATCTGGATACCTGCAGATGCACATTTAAAAAGTTGAACAGCTCTCATGATAAAGAAACACAAACGAAATATGAAATGGAAGAGTGAATATTCTTAATATGATAAAAGGTACCTTAAAAAACTCACAGTAAACACAATTCTTTTTCCAAAGGCAGAGTTACAGAGAGGCAGAGGCAGAGAGAGAAAGAGAGAGATATCCTCCGTCCACTGGTGCACTTCCAAATGGCCACCACGGCCATAGCTGGGCAAATCTGAAACCAGGAGCTTCTTCCAGATCTCCCACATGGGTACAGGGGCCCAAGAATGTGGGTAATCCTCTGCTTTCCCAGGTACATCAGCAGGGCGCTGGATCAGAAGTAGAGCAGCTGGGATCAAAAGTAGAGTACCCATATGGGATGCTGCCCTGCAGGCAGTGGCTTTACCTCCTGTGCCATAGTGCAGGCCCCTAAACACAATTCTTAAAGGACGAATTGCAAAAACAAACTCTCTGAATATCAGAATCAAGATAAGAACCCAACATTTTATCATTATTCAACAGTTTGAAAGAGACTTCACACAGTGAAGTAAGCAAGGACAAGAAAAGGCAAAGAATTCAAAGAAACAACTGAAATAGTTATTATTTCTTAATCACAGGTGTGCTTCTGTGCATTGTCTACATACCTGAGAACAAACGGCCCCCAAAGCCTGTATCATTCCACAGAAACACCCACCTACCACTCTTCTGACAAGCCTCTTGACAGCTATTCTTATCCACCAGAGCAGTTTGATTTGGATGATGTGCACATGGGGCCTGTTTCATCTTGGACATCAGGAGCAACTTTGAATAGTTTTGTTATTTATCCGCACATTCCTTACCTATTCCCAGAAATGTCCTTCTCAAAAATTAGTCAGTAATCTTTTTTTCAGTAAGCCCCTTTTGAGAAGCAGTGTTCTGTCTCTGAAGTTGTTTGCAACCAATCCAATTCCCCTCAAAGTAATTTTCAACCTGTGAGAAGTTTGCATTGACTTAACCTAAAAGCCCTCCTTTTCCAGCCAAGCTGGTATATGTTCACTGTGTAATGATAAATAGAATTTATGTCATGGATTACATAAATTATGACTAGAGTTTGACCACTTTGGAATGCTTCCCTAGACTCAGTAAAATCATTGCACTTGCACAGGCCACTGAGATTCTTCCCTGAATAGACCTTATATTAACCTTTTAACAGAGCCTGCTTATTTCTGCTAATATACCATGTCTAAAATAATCCACAATGGCCAGCATTATGGTGAGCAGTTAAAGCTGCTGCCTGCAATACGGGCATCCTATATTGGTGCTGATTCAAGTTCTGACTGCTCCACTTCTGATCCCTCTCCCTGCTAAAGTGCCGGGAAAGCAGTGGAAGATGGCCCAGGCCCTTGGGCCCCTACACCTACATGATAGACCCTGATGAAGCTCCTGGCTCCTGGCTTCAGCCTGGCCCAGCCTTTGCCATTGCAGCCATTTAGGGAGTGAATCAGTGGATGGAATATTCTCTCTCTCTCTCTCTCTGTATCTCTCTCTCTACTTCTGCCTCTCCCTCTCTGTGGCTCTGACTTTCAAGTGAATAAATAATAAATAAATAAAACAATATACAGGCAATTTGATAGAATTAATAAGAGAGTTTGAAAGAATTTTTAAGAAGAAAAGTAAATATCAGAATATAAAATAAATGTAATTTCTATGCTATAACAAATGGTAACAAATATAGAAAAATCTATCCCACTCATCAGGAATTCACTCAGAAGTCTTGTTCTCAATCAGAATTCTTCTGAGTACATTATTTAGAATTATAACTTGTTACCAAAACCACTACAGTACTTACGCAGCTTTCCTGTTTTGTTATTGGCAGAGGGAAGAGTGTTTTCACTACTTTGTTTATTGTTCATCTCCTTCAGTTAGAATGGAAAGTCTGTGAGGAAAGGAAATTCTTCACCTACTCTGTCCTACGCACCTAGAACAGTACATGACACGTAACGAGGAATCAAAAAGAATTTGTTGAATAAAAAAGTATACATAAATAAATATTCCAAGTGAATATAAACTTAAAGAGAATCTATGTATGAAAAGATGCAAGAACATTCGGAAGAAAATTATAGAATTTCAGACTCATAAATGGTGATATATATCAAATTTATAGTTTAGAAGTTATCCATATTGAAACATAGTTAAGTTCTAAATGGATTGTGAAGATGAAGGCAATTGTAACCAAATTCTTGAAGCATTCAAAGGAAGTGCCAATGCAGTTTCAACATGTCCATGAAAGCACCAAGGCCCAGGAATAGCCAGAATCCTTCTGAAGAGAAAGGGGAGGCAGAAGGAAGTGGGCAGAATCAGGTATTGAAGGGAGAGGGGCCCTTAGATTAAGACCTCCAGGAAATGATGTCTTACAGAAAAATTGAATGAAAGAACAAAAAGTTCAGAAATAGCTCTTTGCATACATGAAAATTAAAAAATCTAACAGATGTGCTATTGGAAATCATTACAGAGAAGAGGGAATTGGTTCAATAAATTGAGCTGAATCTTTCCCTAACTGAATATATATATTAATAAAATTAGATTTAAAAATTTTCATCAAATACAAAAACTAATTACAAATTAATTATACACATATATGTTAATGGCACGTATTAAGAAACTTAAAGGAATGTATAGGGAGATATATTTTTAATTTCATAAATAGTAGAATTTCTTAACCCAAGCACAAAATACCTTAACTATAAAAATATTGATCAGTTTGCTGTATTAAAATCAACAGGGGACGGCATTGTTGCGTAGCAGGTTAAGCCTCCTCCTGAGACTCTGCATCCCATATGGGCACTGGTTCAAGACCAACTGTTGCACATCCAATCCACCTCCCTGCTAATGCTCCTGGGAAAGCAGCAGAAGGTGACCCAAGTGCATGGAACCCTGTACCCTCATGGGAGACTTAATGAAGCTCCTGACTTCTGGCTTCAGCCTGGCCTGGCTCTGGCTGTTGAGGCCATTTGGGTAGTGAACCAGCAGATGGAAGATTCTCTCTCTCTCTCTCTCTCTCTCTCTGTGTGTGTGTGTGTGTGTGTGTCTTTAACGCAGCCTTTCAAACAAAGTTAAATAAATAAGCGAATGTAAAAAAAATAAAATCAACAAGTTCCATTTATTTATATATTTTTAAGGTTTATTAGACTTCTGTTATTTTTTTAAACTATTATTTAATGAATATAAATTTCCAAAGTACAGCTTATGGATTACAATGGCTTCCCCCCATAACGTCCCTCCCACCCGCAACACTCCCCTTTCCCACTCCCTCTCCCCTTCCTTTCACATCAAGATTCATTTTCGTTTCTCTTTATATACAGAAGATCAGTTTAGCATACATTAAGTAAAGATTTCAACAGTTTGCTCCCACACAGAAACATAAAGTGAAAAATACTGTTTGAGTACTAGTAATAGCATTAAATCTCAATGTACAGCATACTAAGGACAAAGATCCTACATGAGGAGTAAGTGCACAGTGACTCCTGTTGTTGACTTAACAAATTGACACTCTTGTTTATGGCACCAGTAATCAACCTAGGCTCTTGTCATGAGCTGCCAAGGCTATGGAAGCCCCCTGAGTTCACTGACTCTGATCATGTTTAGACAAGGCCATGGTCAAAGTGGAAGTTCTCTCCTCCCTTCAGAGAAAGGTACCTCCTTCTTTGATGACCTGTTCTTTCCACTGGGATCTCACTCGCGGAGATCTTTCATTTAGGTTTTTTTTTTTTTTTTTTTTTTCCAGAATGTCTTGGCTTTCCATGCCTGAAATACTCTCATGGGCTTTTCAGCCAGATCCTCATGCCTTAAGGGCTGATTCTGAGGCCAGAGTGCTGTTTAGGACATCTGCCATTCTATGGGTCTGCTGTGTATCTCACTTCCCATGTTGGATCATTCTCTCCCTTTTTTATTCTATCAGCTAGTATTTGCAGACACTATTCTTGTTTATTTATATTTATATTTATATTTTTAAAAAGATTTATTGACTTATTTGAAAGGCAGAGTTACAGAGAGACAGAGGTAGAGAGAGAGAGGTTTTCCATCCACTGGTTCACTCCTCAGATGGCCACAACATCCAGAGCTGCACCAATCCAAAGCCAGGAGCTTTTTCTAGGCCTCCCACATGAATGCAGGGGCCCAAGGACTTGGACTATTTTCTACTGCATTCCCAGGTCATAACAGAGAATTGGATGGGAAGTGGAGTAGCTGGAACTCTAACCAGTGCCAATATGGGATGTCGTCACTGCAGGTGATAGCTTTACCCGCTATGCCACAGCACTGGCCCCCACAAGTTCCATTTATTAAAGGTTATTACAAATAAGGAGATCATTTTATTAACATGAGGATAAAATGAGTAAGCTAATATATGAAAAACTACAAATAAATGAGGAGAGGCAATCCAATAGTGAAAAAAATGACAAAAAGTAATTTTAATATCCATACCTTAGTTGAAGAAACAATAAAGGAAAGTAATTTTTCAAAATATGCTAAGCATTATTAGCAACACATAAAATAAAAATTATGTTAAAAACAGATAATATTGTACTGCTAAATAGACAAAATGAATAAATCTGATAATTTTTGGTAAAGCAACTTTGTGAATCCTCATATCTTATCATTAAATGTCTGAATTCTATAATGATTTTAGAAACTAGATTAATATTATATTGTAAATTTGATAATTTATGTATTCTAGTATCCACAAATGCTAATTCCAGGTATGTTATGTAGAATCACTTGGCATGGATGAGTAAACATGTAAAAAATCATTCATGGTGTGTAGTTAATCATGTATCCCATTTTTCATGCAATGGACATGAATAAATGAACTCTGGTTATTCAGATAACAAAACATTACAAATAAGTTTTAAAAAGAGATACTGTTCTGGGCCGGCACCGCGGCTCACTAGGCTAATCCTCCGCCTAGCGGCGCCGGCACACCAGGTTCTAGTCCCGGTCGGGGTGCCGGATTCTGTCCCGGTTGCCCCTCTTCCAGGCCAGCTCTCTACTGTGGCCAGGGAGTGCAGTGGAGGATGGCCCAGGTGCTTGGGCCCTGCACCCCATGGGAGACCAGGAAAAGCACCTGGCTCTCTGTCTCTCTCACTGTCCACTCTGCCTGTCAAAAAAAAAAAAAATGTTTTCCACCCTCTCTCTGCTTGTTACAGGATGCCAGTGCGGGGTGGTTGGAGAGACAAAAATGTGCCCCTTTTTTTCTCCTCTAGTTTGGCAAGTACATTGTCCCCAACAGGGCTCTAAGCTAGTCCCATGCCAGGCTCTTCCTGCAGCCTTATCACCAGTGGCTTTGGCTCCTGTAGACTATTCTCACCTCACTCTCAAAGGCAGTGCTGAGGTTCTAGGCTGCTGGGGTCCTGAGTTGTATGTGTCCACACCCTTCACGTAGGTCCACAGTGTCCCTCTAGTTTGCTTGAATTTTCCACTGCCATTTTCTCCCTCACTCTTCCCTGAGACTGCACTCTCTCCACTTTTTTTAAACGATCTTCCCTTAGACTAGAGCAGTAAACTCTCTCCCTATTCTGCCATCTTGGATATATCAGACAGTTTTTTTAGAAAGTTTTTTTTCATTTTATTTGAAAGTCAAGGTTATACAGAGAGAGAAAGAGAGGCAGAGAGAGAGAGAGGTCTTTCATCTGCTGGTTCCCTCCCCAGATGACCACAACAGCTGGAGCTGCACCGATCTGAAGTCAAGAGCCAGGAGCTTCATCCAGGTCTCCCATGTAGGTGCAAGGGCCCAAGGACTTGGGCTATCTACTACTGCTTTCCCAGGACATAGCAGAGAGCTGAATCAGACATGGAGCATCCAGGTATTGAAACGGCTCCCACATGAGATGCCGGCACTGCAGGCGGTGGCATTACCTGCTATGCCATAGTGCTGGCCCCTCTATCATACATTTAAAAAACTAACTCCAATTATTCTCAAGCTATTCAAAACAATTGAAAGGAAAGGAACTCTCCGAAATTCTTTCTATGAAGTCAGCATCACCTCAATTCCTAAATCTGAAAGAGATACAACAGAGAAAGAGAACTACAGACCAATTTCCCTTAGGAACATATATGCAAAAATCCTCAACAAAATACTGGCAATCAAATCCAACAACACATCAGAAAAATTTACCCAGATCAAGTAGGATTTATCCTTGTTATGCAGGGATGGTTCAACATTCATAAATCAATCAATGTGATACATCACATTAATAAATTAAAGAACAAAAACCATATAATTATCTCAATAGATTAAGAGAAAGCATTTGATAAAATACAATATCCTTTCCTGAGGAAAACTCTAAACAAATTGGATATAGGAGGAACATTTCTCAACACAATCAAGACAATTTATGACAAACCCACAGCCAGCATCCTATTGAATCAGTAAAAGTTGGAACCATTCCCACTGATATCTGGAACCAGACAAGAATGCCTACTCTCACCATTGCTACTCAATATAGTTCTGGAAGTTTTAGCAGAGCCATTAGGCAAGAAAAAGAAATCAAGGGGATACAAATGGGGAAGGAGGAAATCAAACTATACTTATTTGCAGATGATGTGGTTCTATATATAGAAGGGATCCAAAAGACTCCACCAAAAGACTATTGGAACTCATAGAAGAGTTTCATAAAGTAACAGAATATAAAATTAACACACAAATTTACCATCTTTGCATACACAGACAATGCCACAGCTGAGAAAGAACTTCGAAGATCAATCCCATTCACAATAGCTACCAAAAAATCAAATACCTTGGAATAAATTTAACCAAGAATTTCAAAGATATCTATGATAAGAATTACAAGGAATTAAAGAGAGAAATAGAAGAAGATACAGAAAATGGAGAAATCTTCTATGTTCATGGATTGGAAGAATCAGTATCATCAAAATGTCCATACTACCAAAAGCAAGTTACAGATTCAATGCAATGCCAATCAAAATACCAAGGACATTCTCTCAGATATAGAAAAAATGATGCTGAAATTTATAAGGAAACACAGGAGATCCCAAAACCTAAATCAATCTTATACAACAAGAACAAAGCTGGAGGCATCACAATACCAGATTTCAAGACATACCACAGAGGACATTTATAATCAAAACAGCCAGGAACTGGTACAAAAACAGATAGATAGACCAATGGAACAGAATGGAAACACTGGAAATCAATCCATGCATCTGTGAGTTATCGAATGTTTTAGGAATACTACTAATTTTAAGATGGGGAGATAAAAATGTGTGTATATACATATAGATAGATAAATAGATGTCTCCTTCACAAAAAAGATGTAGTAGAGAAATAAAATTTAAAAGCATTTTGAGGATAAAACCGAAAAGCCCTTTTTTATAAGTGTGGGAGAATGGCATAAAAAAACCCCTCTAGTTGCTGGCATTGTAAGAAAAATTCCATAAAACTTTGGAAACAAACACACATGTTACTTTAAAAGAGAGATGCAAGTGATTAGTGAACTAAATCTTCCATAAATTATCACAAATTGCAGTGCATTATTAAAAGCAGCAAAGATTCACAGTTTCTCAAGTTCCAGAAATGGAGAGCAAATAAGCCCTAGGTATACTTTTATAGAGTAATCTTCAGGCTTTGGTAAACCAATCTTTTATTTCTTTGTTATGAAAATTACTCCAAAATAAGCTTGTTCTCCTTCACTAAATACTAAAGCCAGCTTTCTTTATTTGAATTCTCTCTTTGTGTGGCTTCATTTCTTTATCTCATAGACAGAAGTGTTGTATTGCAACCCCTTCCTCAGCTTTTGAATGATTGAGCCTCTGGGTGAAAGAGTTGTCCCCTCTTGCCAGATCCACTCCAATTAAGAACAGCAGAGCTTTTTAGTGCAGAATTTTGTTATGTAAATGAGAAAGAAATACTATAATGTAACTAATAGTTGATTGCTTACCCTATATTGAAATTGAGATTGAATTAGAGAGGGACCAGATAAGAAAAAAGATTTTTGGAAAATATTACATGTTTGACTACAGTATAAAAGTTTCTTTCATGGAAATTTCTTATTAGGGTATAAGGTAGAGGAATTTAAAGAAAAAAGTACAATAGAATAACAGAATCAAGCAATCAAGAGTTATGCGACAAAAATATAAGTTCTATTTCACACTGTGTTTACATTTTCAATATTTTTAAACGTTTTAGTGTTCTTTAATGCATATTATTTTTATCTGTGTGGAGAGAATACATGAAAGATTGTTCTCAGATATATTTTTTTTTGACAGGCAGAGTGGATAGTGAGAGAGAGAGACAGAGAGAAAGGTCTTCCTTTTGCCATTGGTTCACCCTCCAATGGCCGCCACGGCTGGCGCGCTGTGGCCAGCGCACCGCGCCTATCCAAAGGCAGGAGCCAGGTGCTTCTCCTGGTCTCCCATGCGGGTGCAGGGCCCAAGCACTTGGGCCATCCTCCACTGCCTTCCCGGGCCATAGCAGAGAGCTGGAAGAGGGGCAACCGGGACAGAATCCGGTGCCCCGACCAGGACTAGAACCCGGTGTGCCGGCGCCACTAGGTGGAGGATTAGCCTATTGAGCCGCGGCGCCGGCCTCTCAGATATATTTTCAGTAATGCATCACAAATGACACTTCATTTTTGAGGAAAGGGACATACTAAAAGCCAAATATTTAAATATTCAGAAGCATACTCTAATTTTAATAGAAAGAAGAATGGATGATTAATGAAATTTTTATTGCTAAGAAAAAGAAAAAGATGTAGAGCAGAGAAAGTATGAGAAATTGATTCAGGAGAGAAGGCAAGGTGAACTATTGCAGATGTGAAATTGAATGGGACTTCCCTGACATTGTGGATGAAGGAGGACCATGAAGAACAGCTTCACAACAGGTACCACCATCCCTTCTGAACACTGACTCTATGTACTTCTGTAAAAATGGCTGTGTCAAACAGTGGGGAAATGTATTCATTATTTTTAGAAATTTTTAGACATTTTCCATTTCCTAGCTGACTATCATAATTTATTTCCTACAGGGTTGTTCATCATCCATAAAAATTGAATAGGATTTGTGAAGCAATCTTGAGTTTCTACCCTCTGGGATATTTTATTGTAGAACCAGAAGAAACTTACAGTGATTTTACTTTTTTCATTCAATCTGAAGAAGAAAACTATCTGTTGATGAATTGTATTGAAAGCATTTAGGACAGGAACACAATTCTAAGGGCTTCATTCTTTTCTCTTGAAGTTTAAAGCTCTGTAGGCCATTTGATAGTTTAGATGCTATGCAGTTAGTCTATGATATCTATAAAAGGACTGACAGATGCTTCATGGAGCATGGTGAGGGGGTTTTGTCTAGAGAAATGCAACTGAGACCAAATCTTACTTTTCTGCATCATAGTGTATATTTCATAAGAAATATCTCTTGATATTTTCCCTGAAGAAAATACACAATAAGTTTTAGAATTGAGGATTAGAAATTAACTGCCATTATTGCTAAAATTTGAGTTCAGGTTCATGTGCCAGGGAGAAGTTGCTGTAATATCCAAGTGAAACACTGAGCCTGGGCAAGCAGGCTGTTTTCAGTTTTCTCCCCGTTCCTCAGCTCTTCATAAAATCCTCAGTAATTTGAGCCTGCATAGTTAGACCACTTCAATGCATGATCAGTTGGTCAGTCATTTTTTTTTTTTTTTTTGACAGGCAGAGTGGACAGTGAAAGAGAGAGACAGAGAGACAGGTCTTCCTTTTTCTGTTGGTTCACTCTCCAATGGCTGCTATGGCCAGTGCGCTGCGCTGATCCGAAGCCAGGAGCCAGGAGCCAGGTGCTTCTTCCTGGTCTCTCAACGGGTGCAGGGCCCAAGCACCTGGGCCATCCTCCACTGCCTTCCTGGGCCACAGCAGAGAGCTGGCCTGGAAGAGGGGCAACCGGGACAGAATTCGGCGCCCCGACCGGGACTAGAACCCAGTGTGCTGGCGCCGCAAGGCAGAAGATTAGCCTAGTGAGCCGCGGCGCTGGCTGATTAGTTAGTCAGTCATTTTTAACATAATTGATAAGTTCCTTCTTTAGTCAATTGAAAATACAAAGAAAAATATTTCAATGGAATAGCTAATTTGAACATATTATTTCCATGATATTTTATTTTTTCATCAGAAAACTGGAGCTTTATGCTTGATAATTATGATTTAGGAATATCTTCCCTGTTTCTAGGTATGGAATCTATGTACATTAGTGTGTAGAAATACTTGTTCTTCAAAGATGTTGTAGGACACCAGAAAATGTGCAGCAAGCCAATTGCTTAAACTTGGGTGGTAGAAGATAATAGGAATTGTTTTTTAATGCACAGAGCAGAGAGTTGGGCAGCTATCACTCAATTCCCAAACTTCCTGAGTAACAAAGGGTGGCAGATCTACAGATTAAAATGGGGCTTGAGAAGTGCTTGATTGATTCATGCACTGACTTTTGGTTGATCCACAGTGCTCATGGCCTTCCTCTGATTGGTCAAGAATAGGAGTCTGGCAGAATATTTGATGATGGCACAATGGGCTCTGGTCTGTCTGGGGCTCTCTGGACAACTTGGGTATTATTTCTTGTGATCAGGATTTGGAGTTCTTGTGAAGCATTTCAGAATCACTGGGATATTATTTCTGGAGGTGAGAACTGAATTCCATCTTTCTGATTCTAGGTCTTGTTTAAGACCTTACCCTTGTGCCACTCCCTGAATTTAGTGAGTTAATCTTGGCAAGGAGTTGTTTTGTAATCATCAAAGTGAAGACAGAGAGACTGCAAGCTGAGGAAGAAAAGCAGGGGCCTGATAAATTCTACATCAAAGTCAACAGAGGAAGAAGCTTGGTTTCAAAGGTGGTGCTTCCTTGTGTGTATTTTACTAGATTCTCATTCAACTATTCCCACAGAGCTTTAATAAAAGCAACAGAGGACAGAGTAAGCAAACTTGGGTTTAAATCTTGGTTTTGTCTCTGTGTCTTATTAGTTGAGGCACTTGGAATAACTTTTTCCTGTGAGTCTGGTTTTCTCCTGTAGTAATAAATATAGACCAGAATCTTAACTATTGTTCTTTGCACACACTAGAATTTGGTATATATAGTGTTTTAAGTTTTTTTTCTAAATCTGTTTGAAAGGCAGAGTTACAGAGTGAATGAGAGAGAGAGAGAGAGAGAGAGAGAGAGAGATCTTTCATCTGCTTGTTCACTCCCTAAGTGGCCACAAATCAGGGCTGGGCCAGCCAAAAGCCAGGAGCCAGGAGCATCTTCTGGGTCTCCTATGTGGGCAGCAGGGGCCCTAGCACTTGGGTCATGTTCCATTGCTTTTCTTAGGCCATTAACAGGGAACTGGATTGGAAATGGAGCAGTTGCGTCTTGAACCACTGCACACAAAGGATGCTGGTGCTGTAAGCGATGGCTTTAACCTGCTGAACAGCAGTGCTGACCCCCTGGGTTTTTCTTTAATGGCAGATTTTGTTTTAGACTTATTTTATGTTTTTGAAAGGCAGAGTGATGGGGCTGAGAGGAGGGGAAGAGAAAGAAAGAGCAAGCTTCCATCCTCTGGCTAACTCCCCAAATGGATGCAATGGCTTATCAGCTGTGAGCTGTAGTTATCATTGTTTACTCTATGATTTGTTTATAGGATACACAGATGCAAGGAGGATTGGACAATTATCCATCAGATTTGATCGGTATAGATAGCCCAACCAGTTAATTCAGCAGGGATATAGAACCTTGACTCGCTATACTGATCAAATCAAGAGAAGAACTGCCAGATCTCCCTTTTACTTTATGCTGAATAGATGCTGCCTTGGGGAATGGCTTAGATTCAAAGGCTCTGACTGTTTGAAGTCCCCCAAAAGTCTGTTAATTGGAGCTCTTTGGACAGTTACAATTGCACAGCTTGGGTTGGTTGGCTAATCAGTTCTCAAACACCATACATAAATTTACTACCTTAAACTAGTAGGAAAAAAAGATGTTCATGATACAACAAATAAGTACAATGGCCTGATTTTGCTGTTTTAATGGAAGTAAAACAAACTTACATTTGGCATAGACAGTTATCCTTGAATTTAGCAAGACAGCCAGGAAATGTAGAAATGAATTTTCTAGTTCACCATAGTATGTCAGGTCTGAGTGCTATAGATGCAGAATCACAGGATAATTCCTTCAGTCAGCATCAAGGCTTAGCAGAATAACAGTTAACAGAAGCCTAAACAACCATTTGTGAACCATATTCTAATTTTTCCTCTGAAAATGTAATCTGGTAAGTTTATTCAGGACATGGCCAATTTTTTTTCCCTAGGAAATTATCTCCTTTATAAAATAATGAGAAGAATTTATACTTCAATGTACAGATGGTGAATAGGCCTTAAAAATTTAGAGTGAGAAAAGTACATGAAAAAATAAAATATTTTGGGGAAGGTCAATTTTACAGCAGTGGACAAAGTGAATTAAAGAAGAGATTAGAGGTAGAGGAATTTGTCAGGAGACTATTGGGATATGTTTTCCTAAAGCGATGGAAATTGTCTTCAAGCAGGGGCTGGAGAAGGAAGTGCTAGGAAGAATAATTTCAATAGTTTGTATAAGATATGTCAGATGTATAAAGTCTCCAAGATTCACAGGAATTACAAAGGAAAATTGCACTCATCACTAACAGTGCAGAAGAACTGATGGATGGGAAAAGAACAGAAAATAAAAACATGCAATCCAACACAGCATAAGTGGTAACCAAGGGAGGTGTAAAAAGAGCCTGCATGCAAAAAACCCACAGAAGACAGGGGCTCTTTTCACCATAAGAAGACTAACAGGAAGAAATACAGGATCATGGGGATCATGAGGAATGCCACCTGCGGAACTTTTGGATGACGGAGTAGGCTCCCAAGGGAAGCTGCGGAAATGTCATCAGTCAGGACGTTTGAACGGAGCAGTGAAACATCTGCTGCCAGAGCAGTTGTGCACCTGCCGGAAAAGGACAGGGTGGTCACGTGGACTGTTTCTACCTCAGACGTGCTTGACTCTACACCAAGCTAAATCAAAATAGCACTTGCCTTGATTCCATCATTTTTTACATCTCTCAGCAGGTAGAGTGCTCTCAGACACATAACGCCTTTTTCTCAATCTCCATAAATGCCGCTCAAATTTTTATCACCCTGTGAGAGCCTCAAGCCTCCTCCTTATCCTTTTACTGTTGACCTTGCCACCTATTTCAAAGAACATAAAAATCATCTCTCTCTGGCTCTCTCTCTCTCTCTCTCTCACACACACACACCCACACACCCAGACACAGACACACACATATATACACACACAGTTATACTCTTTGTGATGTAGAAACTGTTGATTGCTTTCCCAATCACCAGTCTTTTTTCATGCTTAAAGATTGCAGAACTTTTTCAGAAGCTGAGGAGTCCAAACCCAACACATGAGGACACATACTGCAATGTCACTAAATAAATTGTTATTGGTATATTCCACAGTCATTGAAGTTCTTCTTGCCAGTGGTATGTTTAGCATTAGACAAATGTCCCATTTCTGGCAGAAGTGACATCTGTTGGCCTCTTTTCGTTTTATCCAACTTGGAATCATTTTGGCTTGAACTCTGCTGCTCACGCCCTCTTTGAATATTACTTGTGTCATTGTGTTGTTTGTCCTAGTTCTGAATCTCAGCCTCCTTCATGACAGCTTCTGCCTATGTTCCTCTTCCTATGTTGTTTACCAAATTCCATTTGTCTTATCACTCCCTTCTTCTCTTTTAAAGTGATCATTTACGGCCGGCGCCGTGGCTCAATAGGCTAATCCTCCACCTTGCGGCGCCGGCACACCGGGTTCTAGTCCCGGTTGGGGCGCCGGATTCTGTCCCGGTCGCCCCTCTTCCAGGCCAGCTCTCTGCTATGGCCAGGGAGTGCAGTGGAGGATGGCCCAGGTGCTTGGGCCCTGCACCCCATGGGAGACCAGGAAAAGCACCTGGCTCCTGGCTCCTGCCAGGATCAGCGCGGTGCGCCGGCTGCAGCGGCGGCCATTGGAGGGTGAACCAACGGCAAAAGGAAGACCTTTCTCTCTGTCTCTCTCTCTCACTGTCCACTCTGCCTGTCAAAAAAAAAAAAATAAATAAAAAAAAAAAAATAAAGTGATCATTTACATTTTTCTGCTTCTGACAGTGATTATTGATTATTGTCTCTTCTTTCTTGAGTTCTAGATCCATATTTTCTGCTATTTATTAGACACATTAATGTAGATTTCATGGAAATAACACACTCAATGTGTATAAAACAGTATCCAAATGCGATCTTGTTTGTTAACATCTCTAGGATAATTTTATGACATTCATCAACTGGAAACTCTGGATTTATTTTGGAATTCTTCCTGTCTCTCAATCTCTGCTTCTCATCAGTAAACAAGTCTCACGAAATCTGGGTCAAATCCTGACTGAATCTCTTTTTATTTTTTATTTATGCTACCTCTACTTCAGTTTAGATATTCATTTTCAATGTTAAAAAATGTGCCCTAAAGTAGCAAGTGCAGATACGTCAAGGTACTGATGATTTTGCCTAGACAGAGTTTTATGAAAAATCTGATAGAATCATGTAACAAAGACATGTTAACCTCACTTGTGGTAAAATATTAAATGATCATCTTTTACCTCAAGAGCCAGAAATCTTCTGGGAGGATTTCTCATTTGGTAGCTATTTCTTCACACAGAACTCTGAAATGATCATAGTCATAATTTTCACTATTTCATTCCATAATTAATCAACATCAGGAGGCATATGTTAACCAACAGCTGTTTTCTGTGAATAAAGCAATAAAACACTTTTATTCATATAACAATATCCTCCCTCCCTGCTGGCATACCTTTTCCACATCAGAGGCCCCCAAATAATCTCTAATGATATAAAAATATATTCTCTTGTGTAAACAGAGGGAAAAGTCATTGAACACATCTTCCTCTTATATGTCATATTCATACACTGAGAAATAATTCATACTTTGAATATCAGTCATGTCATCCAATAGTAAATGCACAGGCTTGGAAAAGTAGTTTGGAATGTTAGAGTGAAAATTAAATAAAAATCCATTCAATAAGATGGAGAAAATAATTCCAAGTAGAATGAAGAAATAGAGTTAATGTTCTGAAGTAAGGGTGATCTTGTTAAAAAAAAATTAGCAAAAAGGTCAGTGTGGCCATAACCGCGCAACATAACAAGAGAGAGGTGGGATGCAAGTCTGGGGAGGAAGTCAGGGACTGTGCTAGAGTCTTCTGAGAAAACTGTGGATTTAGTATCCAAAGTGAGTGTAGCAGCACTATGGCTTGGAGCAATTTGCATTTTAAGAGTCAATCTCTAGCAGTTTTGTGGAGAATAAACCATCAGAAGGCAGCAGAGAGACAAGTAGAAAATAACCCCAAAGAGAGATTGGGATAATTCAGATTAGGGTCAGAGTAGCAGGGGTATCAGGAAGTGACTGGATTTAGATTTTTTTCTTAAATTAGAATCACAAGGCTGCTATAGTGGCATAGAGGGTTAAGTCACCTGCGATGCCAGCATTCCATGTGAGTGCAGGTTCGACTCCTGGCTGTTCCACTTCCAGTTCAGCTCCCTGCTAATGTGCCTGAAAAAGCAACAAGATGATCCAATTGCTTGTGTCCCTATCATCCACATGGGAAACCTGGATGGAATCGCTGGCTCCTGGTTTTGGTCTGGCCCACTTCCTGCCAATGTAGTCATTTGGGGAGTGAACCGGCAGATGGAAGGTCTTTTCCTGTCTTTCCTTCTCTCTGTGACTCTGCCCTTAAAATAAATAAAATAAATATTTCAAAAGAATTAGTATCACATTTGATAATCTGTGGAGTTTAAAGAAGATGAATCAAGGATATTTTCTCCTTTTTAATCTCATGGTTCAAATTTTTTCTTCGATTTCTCACAAAAATCTGAATGTCAGTGCTGGGACTCTCACCCACTGTTTTCTTTCCCAAAGCCTCCCCTCCCCTACATCCCATTGTTGGGAACTGGTCGGTCAGGAGGCCCATCTACTCACTGTAGGCATTTGAGCTCTTTCCTTGACACATTGCTTGCCCTGAGATCACTGCTGCCATCGGTGGCACAAACCTAATCAGTCAACAAACACTAGTAATTCAGCTTCTGAAATATCTTCAACCTGGCCACCTCTCTTTTTTCTATGAAAAGCGCCATGATTTGAACTACAACCATTTCCTTCCTGGAAATTTATTTTAAATAATTAATTAATTTACTTCTGCTTCCTTATCACCTATTTATGTTCATCAAATCACACCCAGAATAGTGTTATTAATGCATAAAAGCAATTTCGGATAACTTTTAAAGTTTTCTTTAAAATTTATTTGATTGAAGTTCCCAGTGTCAGAGAGATAAGGAGAGACAGAGAAAGAGAGGAGAGAGAGAGAGAGAGAGGGGTTTTTTTTTTCTTTTTTTTTTTTTTTTTTGACAGGCAGAGTTAGACAGTGAGAGAGAGAGACAGAAAGATCTTCCTTCCATTGGTTCACCCCCCCCAAATGGCTGCCACGGCTGGAGCTACACTGATCTGAAGCCAGGAGCCAGGTGCTTCCTCCTGGTCTCCCATGCAGGGGCAGGGCCCAAGCACTTGGGCCATCCTCCACTGCCTTCCTGGGCCACAGCAGAGAGCTGGACTGAAAGAGGAGCAACCAGGACAGAATCCGGCACCCCAACCGGGACTAGAACTCAGGATGCCGGCACCGCAGGTGAAGGATTAGCCAAGTGAGCTGTGGCACCAGCCGAGAGAATCTACTATCTATTGGATCACTCTCTAAACTCACTAAATGGTCATGACAACATGGGCTGGGCCAAGCTGAATCCAGGAACGGGTGACTCCATTCAGATCTCCCACATGGGTGGCAGTGATCCAAATACTTGAGCCATCTTCTGCTGTCTCCCAGGCACATTAGCAGGGAAGTAATGAAATGAGATAGTAATTCCAAAAGAGGTGGAACAGCCAGGATGTGAACCTGCACTCTGATATGGGGTGCCAGCCTTCCTTGCAAGTGGCAATTTAATCCACTGTCTGAAAATGCTGGCCCCAGAGTTTTTTGAAAATTTTAATTGACATGTAATAATTATACATGCTTATGTGGTACAATATGCTAGTTTGGTACATGTATAATTTTGTGATGATCGAATCACAGTAATTAGCATGTTCATTACCTCACACATTTATCATTTCTTTGGTTGAGAACATTTGAAGCCCTCTCTTCAAACCATTTTGAAATATAAAATAAATTATTAATCAAATATATTTTAAAATCCTCCAGTGGCATCCGTTCATTCTTGGGGTGAGACTGAAAATCTTTTAAATGGTCTACAGGTTTTGCAGGGTCCAGCTCCCAGCTACCTTTCCAGCACTACTTTATATAACTCTCCTTCCAAGTCCCAGTGTTCCAAGCACATGGGCCTTACTCCAGTGGTTCAAAAGCTGTCTGCTGCTACCAGCCTCAGGGCATTTGCACATTCACTTCCATCTGCTTCCTTTAACACTTCACTACACTTCGCTACTCATATTTCCCCACAAGCTTTTAGGATAAATGTTATTTATACAGGGAATACACTGCTAATCTATATCCTTCCAGCAGCCTGTACTCTTGCTGTAACATACTATGAACAACAGCAATTATTTTATTTAAATTATTTTATTTTATATGCATATCAGTGAATATGCACTGAATACCATTGTGTCTCTTGAAATATTTCAGTTCTATGAGGAAAGGAAATGTATCTGATGAACTTCTCTATTCAGTCATTTTTTTCCTTTCCTTCTCTATCAACTGTTCCAATGTGTGTGTTAGAAATACACTTTCCCATTTGTTCTGTGGAGAATAACCAGGAAAACTAGAGAAAAAAAATGTCAGTGACAAAATTACAGAAAAGTGAGGCAGTAGGAAGGAAGGAAGGAAGGAAGTAGCCTAGTGCGGATATAAGTGGAGAAAAACATGTACAGAGGAGCAAAACATCGGTATACGTGGTGAGGAGAGTTGGCTGTGCATGATTTCTTCATGATAATTTTATTTTTCCCCCTAAAGGGAAAAAGGCCTTGAAGGGAAGTGCTGAAATGAGATAGTAGTTCAAAAGGGATTAGATATTAAAGAATGAAATGAAGGTGAAATATTCCAGGAATAATCTATAGAGAGGAAATTGTTATTAAAATTGGAATCAAACAGGATAACTTCAGAAGTTTCTTAAGTGTCCAGGATGGTATAGCTGATAAAGCTCCTGCCTATTGCATTGGCATCCCATATGGGCACCAGTTTGAGTGCCAGCTACTCTACTTCTGATGCAGCTCCCTGCTGATGAGCCTGGGAAAGCAGAGGAGGATATCCCAAGTGCTTGTGCCCCTGCACCCATGTGGGAGACCTGGCAGAGGATCCTGACTCCTGGCTTCAGTCCAACCCAGCCCTAGCCATTGCAGCCATTTGGCAAATAAATCATTGGGTAGAAGATCTATCTTTCTGTGTCTTCCTCTTTCTGTAACTCTGACTTTCAAATAAGTAATAATTTAAAAAATAAATTCCTTAAGCATGTGAGACAGGATGGGACTCAAGGCACAAGCAGAGGAATGACTGAATAGAGAAGTTCACCAGATACATTTCCTTTCCTCATAGAACTGAAAATGTGCTATGGCGTAGAGGTGCCAGCATCCCATATGGCCGCTGATTAGAGTGGCTGCTCCACTGCAGATGCAGCTTCCTGCTAAAAGCCTGGGAAAGCAGTGGAAGATGGTCCAAGTGCTTGGGCCCCTGCACCCTCTGGCTTCCGATTGGCCCAGCTATGGCCATTGTGGCCCTTGGGGAGTGAACCAGCTGATGGAAGACCTCTCTCTGTCTTTCCCTCTCCTTGTCTGTAACTCTGCCTCCCAAATAAATAAACCTTTTTTTTTTTTTAAAAAAAAAGGTATTTAGAAAGAAAGATATAATGACAGAGAGAGAGAGATCCCCAAATTGCCACAACAGCCAGGATTAGACCAAGACAAAACAAGGAGCCTGGAGCTACATCCTGAAATTTGTGTTCTGACATGGGATGCTGGCATTGCAAGTGGAGGCTTAACCCATGATACAACACCAGCTCCCAAGGAATGAATTTTTAACAAAATGGGTGGGACATACTTCCCAGTCACTGGAGCGGAAGAAAAGGTGTTTTGCTGAAGAAAGTTAAATTTAGTGATAGAGAAATCATTTGCATTTAATGGCTTCTAATTTATCAATTAAATATAATGTAAAGTTGCCAGATGAGAATGAGATGATAAAGAATATGGAAACCTAAAAGATATATACATATTGACTTTAGAGAGTAGGGTAGTAAACATACTGGAAACACATAGGATTTGGAATTTCAGGCAGTACTCAGTGACTAAGATTTGTGGGTGTGAATTTAGGTAAAACTTTTCAATAGATAATTTTTTCCAGCAAGATTTGCTCTTTAGGTGCAGGGATAGCTAGGGAGCTGGCTAAGTATATTCAAGATATGGGTTAGATGGTGGTACAAAGGAAGAGAGGGTGAGGAGTTTAGGGTATCCTTAAGGAAGTCTTTAGAACAATGTTATTAGGAAGGAGATGAAGACAGAAAGGTGTTGGCATGTTGCTTTGGATTCATTTTAAGAGAGGAGTGCAGTGGGGGCAAGAGGCGTGGAGTCATGACACAGACTCCGGGAGTCAGATGAAAGCAGGCCAGAGGCGAGCAGCCCGCAGCCTCGTTTATTTCAGTTGGTACAGCAGCTTATATAGCTGAAGCAGCCAATCCGGTCAAGGGGCGGTTTATGTCCTAACCAATCACTGCCTGTTGCCAGGCAGGCTCCTTTGCCAGGTGGGTTCCAAAGCCATTCCTGAGTAACTGACGCTCGCTTGCCAGTGGTCATTTTGGCATGGCCTTCTCATGCCACCACTTCGGCAGGATTGACATACTGGAAATCTGGATGAGATCAAGGATGATTGCAAGTAAGAGTTTGAACGAGTTAACAGGAGCGCCAGATAGAATCAGAGTTGTGCATTTGATACTGAAATTTGGAGTAATTCAATTTCTCATGATGATGAGATGCAGAATGTGACAAGGAAGTGAGTGTCTGAGACACAGTAGGTGAAAGATAACTGGAAATATGCAGAAAGCAAGGTTTTGGCTAGATAATCCATATGTAGGTTGCAAATATGAGCCCAATGGCAAGAATTGGAGGCATGAGAGTAACACAGCAGAGAAGAGAGTGGAAAGGCACTACAGAGCCGTATGCCAAGCATGTCAAAGAAAGAAGCAGGTTTGTTTTATTTTTTGTCTAGTTTTGCTGGTTTGTAGGGAATCATGATTTGGAATCAAAAATAAGCAACAAGTAACAAAGCAATGAATTCTGCCTTTGTGGAGCATATATATAGGCCAATGAGGAAGAAAGATACTAATATAATTACATAAATAAGTATATAAATTCAAAACCCTGAACAATGCTATGAATAATCAACACAGGCTGCTCTGACAGCTTGAAAAATAGTGATTAAACTGATATAAGGTAGGGTAAGCCCTAAGGATATGGGATTTGAGCTGAGATCTGAAGGGTGAGAAGTTAAGAAAGCAAAAGATGGTTGAGGGGACAGGTGACACCTCACAAATGGAGTTTTTAGGGTGGATATGGCAGGAAAACAGGTCAGGAGGATCAAGGGAAATGTTGAGAGCATTATAAGTGACATGATGGATCAAAGACAGAGATGGACTATTAAGCTCAAATGAACTACTCTGAAACTAGGGTTGATGTGATGTTTAAAGAGAAGGCAGATAGAGTAAGCCATTGAGGGAGTTATTGGAGGGAAGCTGGTAGTCAGTGTGGAACAGGATCCCTAGAAGTATGGCAGTTGCAGATCTTCCTGAGATCAAGAATATGTCCACATGAGTGGGTAGTGGGAATGAAGTAGTCAGATACATGAAACTATTCATCCACAGTATAGCTAAACTGTTAAACTTAAAGCCTTTATCATAATCCATATGCTAAAGTCCTCAATACAATTTGGATGAGTTAGTGTGAAAGTATGACAAAAAGCTGAAATCAAGAGAAATGTTTTGTACGAGAGTAAAGGCATATATTCTAGAAAGATTCTAAGTGGCATAAGCCTTGAATCTCAGTTTCCTGTTTTATTCAGCAGCCTAACAAATCTAGAAGTAGTACATTTATGTAGGTTTGGAGAAAGGGAGCCACTTTAGGAAAAATATCTAACATGTAGATACTTGATAATTTTTAGGGCTATTAGTAAATTACAGAAGCCATGCTAATAGTATAATGGATGTGTGTGTAGTGGGTGGTACATTGAGAAGGAGGGCTCTTGGTCCTTTCTTTGATAGTGCCCCTCTGAGAGAGATAGTCCTAAGAAGTTGATCAAACAGCAAGCATTATCATTTTCCAGTCAAGAATTCAAAAAACTGAAACAGACTTTGGAACAAAGTCACAGAACAGCTCAACAACAAGGGCAAAACCAGGGACCCATAGTCTTTGACTATTGCCTCACTGCTGAATCCATTGTGCCATACTGCCTTTAATAAAGTTTATTAATATCTGGATATAATATCCCTATTCCTCCTTTGCTCAATGGTTCAATAGGCATTCCTAGGTCCAGAGACCAACAAACACTGCATATCATGTTTTTTTTTCTTATAAAACTCACCATGTTGTGAATTGAACAAAGAAATTGTGAAACTATGGCTTGGGGGACAAATAGAACTTCAGAGAGATTATTGATATGTCAAGCCTCACATATAACTCAGTCCTGGCTCCCCTACTGTGCTCTTAGAACCACATAGTCTCTTTAGAATGATGTCGTCATGGTTACAAGTCCTTGCTCCTCATCTAAACTCCTTGAAGTCTGACCTGAGTGAGGCAGCCATGATTCACAGGATCTCTGTGCCAGGTGACAGCAGGCTTAGGAAGCAGCACTCTCCCACTTATTTGGGAGTCTACTTAAAACTGGGAGTAGTGGTTCTGCAAAGGCAGTATGCACTCCTCCTGTCTGTGATATCCTTAGCTATTATCACAATGAGTACAGCACTTTAGGGGGTAGCCCACTGTTAGAGTGGAGTTTGACTCTGAAATGTACAGTAATGAACTGCAGCAGCTGCAGTGCACTAAATCAAAGATTGCCAGCATAGGCGAGGGAATGGGAAGGGTAGTACATCCTCTCTGTAAGTAGATTCTTTGCCAGGCAGCTCACCTGCTACCTTGAAAGTGAAATCCTATTATACCTGTGAAGCCCCACAGTGAGGGGCAGAGTCAGACAACCATCACAAAGCAACTTGGGCACATTCCTGGGATGCCAGGCTGCCAGACAAAGCTTTTAGGGACAACAATTATCCTATCTGCTGAATCTCTTGAAAAGCCCTAAAAAAACTGCAGGTCATGGCATAGAACCTGGGCAGGCACCACTGCTCTTTGGGAAAATCCCTAAGGGCCTATCAAAATAACTAAGCTATGCACCTGGTTTAATTCAGCTGAAGAAATATACAGGTCAGAAGACAAAAACAGTTTTTGGAGGATCCAAGCAGAAGATGCTGGAAAACGGTTGTTCTATCTACTGTTTATAAAACAATCAGTATGTACTAATTAACAGGGGAGATTTGGAACCAAAGAAAGTAGAGAAAGTGAAATCACTATTATAGACACTCTGGGAGCCCTGATGATATTAATGCAAATTCATTTCGAAGCTGCTAAATTATTTACACAGATGTGGAACTTGTAAACTTCCCTGGCCTCCCAAAAGCATTTCCTCACTAGGGTTCCCAAAAATCAGAGCTGGGTAGCAAGCAAAGGGTATCGGGTTAGGCTTCTGTCCATTAACTGACTACCCGTTGTTCATCCCTAAATAGGAAAAGTAGAATGAGGACACGCCCTGAGGAGGGTGATTCAGGAATCGGAATCGGAAGACTATTCATTGCCTATTTCTACACCATTTCTTTGAGATGTTCAGTAGTCCAGGCCACAGTAAGGGGGTGAGGCGTATAGAACCAGCTCTGGAGATTCTGAAGGGGAAGGATGAGAGTAGCTGAGTGGCAGCACAAGACAAAGAGGAACAGAAAACTCCTCCAGGCAGCAGTCTCCCCTGCAGGGCAAGGCTGTGAAAACGCTCTTCCTGAGAAACGTGGTGTTTTAGAACTGAAATCATCTGATTCCAAGGCTAGGGATGAGAGCTGGAAGGAATCTTCTGTCTGTCTCTTCTTTTACCAGATTCACACCTTGAGATTGTGATCTCTCCCTTTTCTTCTCTCTCAATGCTAAATGTGATCTTTTAAGTATTTAATTTATTTTTACTTAAATAAAAGTAGAGTAAAATGAAAGGCACACACACACACACACACACACAGGGCAGGGTAGGGGGTGGGGAGAGAGATCTCATCTACTGTTTTTCTGCCCAGTTGAACTGGATTAACCTAAAGCCAGGACCTGGAACTCAGTGCAGATCTCTTACATGGGTTGGGTTGGAGGACCCCAAATAGTTGAGCTATCACAACTCCCTTCTGGGCTGCGCATGAACAGGAACCTGGAATTGGAAGCAGAGCCAGGAGTTGAACCTAGATACTTCAATATGGGATCAAGGTGTCCCAAGCAGCCACCTAATCACCTTGCCAGATGCACTCTTTATTTATTTATTTATTTATTTATTTATTTTTGACAGGCAGAGTGGACAGTGAGAGAGAGAGAGAGAGACAGAGAGAAAGGTCTTCCTTTGCCATTGGTTCACCCTCCAATGGCCATGGCGGCTGGCGCGCTGCGGCCAGCACACCGCGCTGATCCGAAGCCAAGAGCCAGGTGCTTCTCCTGGTCTCCCATGCGGGGGCAGGGCCCAAGCACCTGGGCCATCCTCCACTGCACTCCTGGGCCATGGCAGAGAGCTGGCCTAGAAGAGGGGCAACCGGGACAGAATCCGGCGCCCCAACCTGGACTAGAACCTGGGGTGCCAGAGCCGCAGGCGGAGGATTAGCCTACTGAGCCGCGGCGCCGGCTCAGATGCACTCTTCTAAGGTGAAGCTCATAATAACTCATCAACATGTCACTACTAACATTCAGAATAAAAAGTAGATTATGACCAAGCTTTACTCTATTCCTAAAATTTCCACAAATACCCCCAGAAAGGAAATATTTCTGCCTAAATATGTCTGGTTATAAATCAATTGTCTACTTATCTGCTGATGTTTTGGCCTTCCTCCTCACCAATGCCATCTTTGACCCAGATAAATTTTTTTTGGCATTCTCTTTTTTTTTTAACTTTTATTTAATGAATATAAATTTCCAAAGTACAGCTTATGGATTACAGTGGCTTCCCCCCGCCAATAACTTCCCTCCCACCCGCAACACTCCCCTTTCCCACTCCCTCTCCCCTTGCATTCACATCAAGATTCATTTTCAATTCTCTTTATATACAGAAGATCAGTTTAGCATACATTAAGAAAAGCTTTCAACAGTTTGCATCCACATAGAAACACAAAGTGAAAAATACTGTCTGAGTACTCGTTATAGCATTAAATCACAATGTACCGCACATTAAGGACAGAGATCCTACTTGAGGAGTAAGTGCACAGTGACTCCTGTTGTTGACTTTACAAATTGACACTCCTGTTTATGGCATCAGTAATCACCCTAGGCTCCAGTCATGAGTTTCCAAGGCTATGGAAGCCCCCTGAGTTCACCGACTCTTATCTTATTTAGACAAGGTCATAATCAAAGTGTAAGTTCTCTCCTCCCTTCAGAGAAAGGTACCTCCTTCTTGGAAGACCTGTTCTTTCCACTGGGATCTCACTCGCAGAGATCTTTCATTTAGGTTTTTTGTTTTTTTTTTTTTTTGTTTTGTTTTGTTTTGTTTTGTTTTGTTTTGTTTTTGCCAGAGTGTCTTGGCTTTCCATGCTTAAAATACTCTCATGGGCTTTTCAGCCAGATCCGCATGCCTTCAGGGCTGATTCTGAGGCCAGAGTGCTGTTTAGGACATGACCCAGATAAATTTTAAGATTTCTAGCAATTAAACATTTCAAGTTATTTTGTCCAGTCATCTCACGGGATTACCTAGATTTCATGAGGAAATAACCTGGACTTTTCCTTCTGCTAAATTCAGTTATCCCTGCATCCTCTGCTGATCCCATCGCATCTCTAGCATGTGCCTAATGTACTATGTTCTCTTTGAACAAGTTTGTTCTTCCTGGGTAATAGCTGAGATCTTAATTGTTTGGGTTATTTCTCAGGATATTCTGATATTTAATTTATAGCATGATGCTATATATTATATTATATATAGTATTCTATATAATATATAGAATGATGCTTCCTGGATATATTAGATTGCTTGGGTTTACATAATGTGTTTTCATTTTCCATTCCAAGTTTAATAGAATCATTATAACACGCTTCTACAAAGTTTAGATTTTTAAGTTGTGCATTCATTGATACTGACCATAGTATAATGATGTTTCCTTTTTAAAAATAACACTAGGAGAATAACTTTGGGAAGTTCATGTTTTGTTCTTTTATCATAATGAATTCGAATAGTCTCAAGCTCACTAAAATGAGAAAGGCTAATTTTCTTCATGGGCAATGGACTGAAAAATAGCATTCTCATGAACTTCTATCTTGCAGACAGAATATCACAAACTTAAAAAAGTAATCAGGGATGGGTGTTTGATGCAGAGGTTGACACTGGTTGGTTGCCCGCATCCAAAATGGAGTGCCTGATTTGGAGTCTTAGCTCAGTTCCTATTTCCAAAGCTTCTAGCAAAAGAACATCCAGGAAGGCAGACAATGATGAGGCAAATAGTTGGTTCCCTGGTATCCATGTGGGAGACTCAGAGATTTGGCTTTGGCCTGGCTCAGCCCTAGCTATTATGGGCATTTGGGCGAGTGAACTTGAAGATGGGGAATTATCTCTCTCTATTCCTCTCCCACCCTCCCCTCCCCTCCCTCCCTCCCTCCGTCCCCTCTCTCCCTTCCTCCTTCTCTCCCTTCCTCCCTTTCTCTCTCTCCATCCTAAATACAAAAAAAGAAATAATCCATCTTTACTTACGAGAATGTGGTCTTCACAGTGTCTCTTGTTTCACATGTATTCTATATTTCTCTACACGTGTTATCCAGTAGTGTATAAGCATCCTTAGCACCATAACCAGAAATGTAGTGCCTGCCTCCCCTGAGTTTAGGATAGGCTAAACTGCATAGATGATGAAGTACACATTTCACACATTTGACTAGAATCACTCCATGACCTCAGAAACCAGAGGCATGACAAGAGAAAGCTGCAGGCACCCAGAGCCCCATCATTACTGTCAGATATCAAACAAAATGAAGATGAAAATGAAGGTCTTAACATTTTAGAAAACTAATGCAAATTTTGGGATAACATATTCACATGCTTAAAAGATTAAAATATTTTTAAAAGACATATAACTCTTATTCTCATTTCTGACCCTATTTAATCCTTCCTCATTGACTTACTCTCCACTAGTTAGCAACGTCTTTACTTTCTGAAATCTTCTTTCAGTCTGAATATTAAACATTTGCTTAAATAAAATAATAGCATATTATGGAAAATTTTTTGTATTTTGTCTACGTAATGACATATTCTGAAGATCTTTTAGATCAAAATACAAATAAGTTGTTATGCTTTTTATAGCTACATCTTATTCCATTAACAGTTCATCCATTATGAGGATATATCAGCTTATTTTACCAGGAACAAATCTGGATTCTGAGTTACGTTAAAAAGATAAAACTACCAGTTGTTAACTGAGGCATTTACGACAACAACACTACTTTCCAGGCATAGAAACTAAAAGAGTCAGCATGAAAAACTGATATTTGAGGCACAGGGAGCTTTTCCTTTTAAGTGGACTCATTCAAAGGTCAGCTTCAGAAAGATAATCGAGACATCTCTACAAGGTGACAGATGCCAAGCCCTTTGGATGTGCTTATAAGGAAACTACTTTTTCTCTAATCTGGTTTAATCTTGGTGTGCTTGGTACATGCACACATGGACACAATGCATGTACTTTTCCTAGACTTTAATTCACACACATTGAGGGGAAAAGGTGATGGGTGACTGGTGATGTAGGTGGTGACAGTCACTACGAAGAATCAAGGGTACTGCAGTTCTTTATTTCTCCCCAAAGCAGCTGGCATGTTGAAGTTATCAGACCATATCAGGCTTAGGGGACATTAAATGTCAGGAGAGCAGACCTGCTATAGCAAGCTGATGGGAGCTGCGGGAACCTTTAGTATCAAATGTTCTGCTGTATAATAATAGGCAGCAGCATCAATCTCAGAAATGCTGCTACAAATGTCAAAGAAAACCTTCTCCGTATATAGATTAAAGTTGCAGATAAAAACAGAGGACCAAATCAAAGCTCTAGTGTTTCTTATTTGAAACCACCCTGCCAAAAATGCAATTTCTGAGTTATCAAAAAATAGAATCTCTCAAACAGCATTCATAAAGTTTCACATTTTGGTGTTATCACAGAGGTTTATATTGAGAAAATGCTATTTCTTCTTTGCGTCCGCCTTCAAGGTTGAAGCAGCGTCCTATCTTTTGTAACAATGTTTACTTCAGGGCAGCAAGCTTGGGGACAAACAACCCTGTGTTCTGCAGAGCCTGGGAGCCACATGCCGATGTGCACCTGCCATTTCCTAGGAAACCCCTCTTTTCATAAGGATCCAGGAAATAAACTTCTCCAAGAGTGACCTTATGAAGCCATCAGCGATCCTGGAATGAAGTTTCATCGGGTGAGGCAATTTAGACACCATAAACAGAATACATTGTCAATTGAGAAACCTCCCTGTAAAAGTATAAGCAGAGTTTGGATTAATAAGGCTTCTTTTGGATGTGACAATTCAAACATTTAGCATTAAGGGTTTGATCTATCAAGTCAAGAGTTGGGCTGGGAGCCCCTTTTTTTTCCTAGAAAGTAGAGGTAATATTACAAAAAGAAATTTTCATTAGCCTTGGTTAAGGTGCACACACACACTCATATATATGTGTCCACACATGCATATTTTTACTCACAAACTGAAAGAAGCTGTTTCTTTAGGAGGGTAACTACTGGGTTCATCAAACAAATTGATGGGGGATGTCAGAGAGATAGTCAGAGCCTCCGTTCTCCCTATGCACTCCCCTACTAAAAATGACCTTAATGTGTTTCCCTGATAAGTGGTGTTCACTATAGTGTCATTTCCCCTGCTGTCACCCAACAGGTATCCTGTGTGTGTGTGTGTGTGTGTATGTGTGTGTTACAATGAAACTTTCTTTTACTTATTTATTGTTTTAAAGATTTATTTATTTGAAAGGCAGATTGACAGGAAATGAATATCTTCCATCTGCTTGTTCAGTGTCCAAATAGCCACAACTGCCCAGGTTGGGCCAGGTTGCAGCCAGAAAGCTGAAACTCTACCCTGGTATCCCAAGTAGGTGCAGGAGCTCAAGTACTTAGGTCATCTTGCACTGCTTTCCCAGGTACATTAGCAGAAAGTTGGATCAGAAGTGGAGCATCCAGACTGGAATTGGCACTCATATAGGATGTTGATGTCACAGACAGTGTCTTTTATTTATTTATTTGAAAAGTAGAGTTACAGACAGAGAAAAAGGTAGAGACAGAGAGAAAGGTCTTCAATTTGCTGGTTAACTCTCCAAATGGCCACAACGGCCAGAGCTGGACCAATTCAAAGCCAGGGACAGGAGCTTCTTCCAGGTCTGCTACGTGGGTGCAGGGGCCCAAGATATTAGGCCATCTTCCATCGCTTTCCCAGGCCATTAGTACAGAGCTGGATCAGAAGAGGAACAGGCAGGACTTGAACCGGTGTCCATATGGGATGCTGGCACCGCAGGCAGAGGCTTAACCTACTATATCACAGTGCTGGCCCCAGTGGGCAGTGTCTTAACATACTGCACCATAGCACCAGCCCCATACACATATTTTTTTGATAAGCTGCATGTTTAGTATAAAAAATTAATTTATTGGAGTTCCTGAGATACCAAAGTATCTTGATATTTAGAAATATATATTTGATTTTATTTTCTTATGTTCCCTAAGCTATGCTACTGAATTCCTTTGTAACTCTGGGACTCTTAAGCCTTCCAGTGACTCATTTTCCCATGTAAGCATATTATGTGGAGGAAAGTTTTTTAAGGTAAATATTCTTGGTGTTATCACTGAAAAATCAGAGTGGCTCAATGCCTCTCATCTCTTCATCTCTGGTGATGGATCAATAGGTGATACTACACTTAAAGGATCTGTTTGTGTTATGCTATCTTCCAGATTGTCTGAAACTGGGATAATTGCTCTTAGTCCTATTACCATGGTAGTACTGTTACACCATACCTTCATCTTAGAACAAAGTATTTCTAACAGGTTTCTTTCCTCCCAAAAATGTAATGATATAAAAACAAAATGAATAAAAAAGGGAGAGAACGATCCAACATGGGAAGTGAGGTACACAGCAGACCCATAGAATGGCAGATGTCCTAAACAGCACTCTGGCCTCAGAATCAGCCCTTAAGGCATGCGGATCCGGCTGAAAAGCCCATGAGAGTATTTCAGGCATGGAAAGCCAAGACACTCTGGGGGGGAAAAAAAAAAAAAAAAAAAAAAAAAAAAACTAAATGAAAGATCTCCGCGAGTGAGATCCCAGTGGAAAGAACGGGTCATCAAAGAAGGAGGTACCTTTCTCTGAAGAACTTCCACTTTGACCATGGCCTTGTCTAAATATGATCAGAATCAGTGAACTCAGGGGGGCTTCCATAGCCTTGGCAGCTCATGACAAGAGCCTAGGGTGATTACTGATGCCATAAACAAGAGTGTCAATTTGTTAAGTCAACAACAGGAGTCACTGTGCACTTACTCCTCATGTGGGATCTCTGTCCTTAGTGTGCTGTACATTGAGATTTAATGCTATAACTAGTACTCAAACAGTATTTTTCACTTTATGTTTCTGTGTGGGAGCAAACTGTTGAAATCTTTACTTAATGTATGCTAAACTGATCTTCTGTATATAAAGAGAATTGAAAATGAATCTTGATGTGAATGGAAGGGGAGAGGGAGTGGGAAAGGGGAGTGTTGCGGGTGGGAGGGAAGTTATTGGGGGGGGGAGAAGCCATTGTAATCCATATTCTGTACTTTGGAAATTTATATTCATTAAATAAAAGTTAAAAAAATGATACATAGTTTACCTACTATTTTAAGAAGAAGTACCGTCTTAAGTAAGATATTGTATTTAAAAATATAGCATTGAGGAACAGAATCATTACTTTGAAAAAATAGTAGCTTCCAAATAGTACCTAATCAGATTTATTTCTTCTTTCCCTCATATTCTATACATTACCAAGTTATGATTCAGCTCTCTATGTCTAATATCACTCTGGATTTATATCAAGTTTTTCTGTTACTTAGGTCCTAAAGTTAATTTCCACAGCCTCATTTCAGAGGTTTCCAAGGGTCTCAAGCTTATATCACCAGTTTGTAATTCAAAGCAAGAACTTGTAAAAGAGAGGCTCAGGCTATGCTTCTTAGCCAACTGTTCTTCCAATGTTTCCTTATCAAGGTTAGAAAAAGAAAGATACAGAAATGACAATGTCAGAATGATTTTAATCATCTTTCAATCCAGGTGAAGTCTATGGGTAATGATGCACTTCAACATGCTTCCCTTCATCCATCTAAACTTTCCTTTTCTCTCACCAGAATGAAGATGGACATTATGGCCTTGTGTTTCCCCCCTGCTGTGTCACAAGCAATTTGAGCAATGCCTGGTACACAGGGGTGCTCAGTATTTACTGAGCTGATGAATGACGTTCTCCTTTATAACTGTTAGTTTTCTCTACTCATACTAGAGGGTTTTCAAAACTTCACCACCAAATCCCTCATGCGGACATTCCCGCATGCATAATTATATCCCAGGAGTGATGTGTGCCAGGCAGAATGTTGAGGGCATAGGCCCCTGTGATGTTATTTAATGTTCATGGAGCTTCTCTTCTGGTGGACGGGAAGAGAACAAATAACTAAACAGATGTAAAAGAAAAATGGCAGGTTATAACTGGCATTATAAGAAAATAAATGAATGCTTTGATAGAAAATAATGGGAGTACCCACTTTCAGACTTTGAACAAAACACTTTTTTCTTTTTGAGTCTTGGAACATTAAATGCATTTTCTCTTCTTTATTCTGGATCTTCTAATTAAAAAGGAATACTTTTAATAAAGGTACAGGTGAGTTTCTTCACTAAGGAATAGAATCTGTGAGCTATGGAAACGTCTTATACTTGAAGGACAGTAGCTCCACCAGACATTTTCATTTACCTAAGAGAACAAACAAATGGCAAATCTTAAAAATGAGTATATAGGGGCCAGCACTGGGGCATAGTGGGTAAAGCCGCTGCCTGCAGTACCAGCATCCCATATGGGCACCAATTTGTCTTATGCCATCTTCCAAATTGGAAAAATTGGGTATCCATAAGCAAAAATATGAAAAAAAAACAAAACTAAAATCTAAACCTAAAGAAAAATTACATAAAATGAGCTGTTGGTTTAAATTTAAGATATAAAACAAAAATCTTCTAGAAGAAAACAGGAGAAAAATCTGTTAGATGGTAAGTTCATGTGACAACAAACACATAGTTCATAAAAGAAAATAATCAATCAATAGGATTTCATCAAAATATTAAAAACATTTGCTCTGTAAAGGATGATGTTAAATGGGTGACAAAGGGGGCCAGCGCTGTGACATAGTAGGTTAAGCATCTGCCTGGGGCTACAGCATCTCTTCCAAATTGAAAGACAGTTCCAGTCCTGGTTGCTCCACTTCTGATTCGGCTCTCTGCTTTGGCCTGGGAAAGCAGTAGAAGATGGCCCAAGTCCTTGCAACCATGCACCCACAAGGGAACACCCAGAGGAAGCTCCGGACTCCTGGCTTGGGATCAGCACAGCTGCAGGCCGTTGCAGCCAATTGGGGTGTGAACCAGCAGATGGAAGACCTCTCTCTCTCTATCTCTCTCTCTCTCTGCCTCTCCTCACTCTGTGTAACTCTGACTTTCAAATTACATAAATAAGTCTTTTTTTTTTTTTTAAATGAGTGTTTCTACAATGTCACCTGTATCAATAGTGTGCTTCTTTTTAGTACTGAGTAGTACTCTATGGTATGAATGTACTATGATTTTTTTAACAATTCACTAATTGAAGGACATTTAGATTGTCCCTAGTTTCTGACCATTACAAAGTTGCCATGAACATTCCAGAACAAAAGTTTGTGTATACCTAGGTTTTTATTTCACTGAGATAAAAGCCCAGGAGTGTGAGGACAGGATTATATGGAAAGACCATGTTCAGGTTTTTTTTTTTTTGACAGGCAGAGTGGACAGTGAGAGAGAGAGAGACAGAGAGAAAGGTCTTCCTTTTAAGGTTGGTTCACCCTCCAATGGCTGCCGCGGCCAGCGCATCTCACTGATCTGAAGCCAGGAGCCAGGTGCTTTTCCTGGTCTCCCATGCGGGTGCAGGGCCCAAGGACTTGGGCCATCCTCCACTGCACTCCCGGGCTACAGCAGAGAACTGGACTGGAAGAGGAGCAACCAGGAGAGAATCCAGCACCCTGACCGGAACTAGAACCTGGTGTGCCAGCGTCGCAAGGTGGAGGATTAGCCTATTGAGCCAAGGCGCTGGCCCATGTTCAGTTCTTTTAAAAAAACGATGGAGCTATTTTCCAGAGTTGCTGTCCCATTTTAAATTCCCTCTTAGGATATCTGAGAGACCCAGTTTCTCTGCATATCTCTCCAGCATTGTATTGTATTGTACCATCAGGACCATTTTAATTTCAGCTACTCTCATAAGCATCCAGCACTATTCCATTGTGTTTTTAATTTACATTTCCCTAGTGGCTGATGATGCTGAATGCATTTTTATTTTTATCCATATATCCTCTTTGATGAAATGCATGTTTGTGATGTTGACCATTTTCCAATTGGATTGTTTATTGTATTGTTGAGCATTAAGATTTCTTTCATTATTATAGTTATGAGTCCCTTTTCAAGACTCATGTTTGTGATTTTCAAATATTTTATACCAGTGTATCTTTTTTTATTCTTTTCTAAAAAATATTTATTTATTTACTGCAGGGGCAGACTTACAGACAGAGAGAGGGAGAGACAGAGAGAGATCTTTTATCTGCTGGTTCACTCCCCAAATGGTCTCAGTGGCTGGAGCTGGACCAATCCAAAGCTGGGAGCAAGGAGCTTCCTCTGGGTCTCCCACGTGGTTGCAGGGGCCAAAGCACTTGGGCCATCTTCTACTGCTTTCCCAGGCCATCAGCAGGGGGCTGTATTGGAAGTAGAGCAGCCAGGACTGGAACTGTCTTCTAATTTGGAAGAGATGCTGTAGCCCCAGGCGGATGCTTAACCTACTATGTCACAGCGCTGGCCCCCTTTGTCACTCATTTAACATCATCCTTTACAGAGTAAATGATTTTTTTTAATATTTTGATGAAATCCTATTGATTGATTATTTTCTTTTATGAACTATGTGTTTGTTGTCACATGAACTTACCATCTAACAGATTTTTCTCCTGTTTTCTTCTAGAAGATTTTTGTTTTATATCTTAAATTTAAACCAACAGCTCATTTTAAGTAATTTTTCTTTAGATTTGAAAGTTTATGTCAAGGCAAATTTAGTTTTTTTTTCATATTTTTGCTTATGGATACCCAATTTTTCCAGTACTATTTGTTCAAAATATAACCAAACATAATCTTTTCTTCACTGAAAAGCTTTTGTACTTTTGTGAAAAATGATTTCCATGCCATTGTAGCTTTGTTTCTGAATTCTCTATTTTGTTTTTTGTTTTTGATCTAGGTGTCTGTCTCTGCACCAATCCCACACTGTTTGATTACTGTAGCAATGTATTGTCCTAAAGTTAAAGAGAGTGATTCTCCTATTTCACTTCACTTTTTAAAAGATAATTTTAAATATTTCATCTTCTTTTCACTTCCAATTAAATTTTAAAATAAGCTTGCCAATATTGACAAATGTACTGGGAATTTAATAACAGTTATATAAAACTTATTAATCAGTTTGAAGAGATGGGCATCTTCCAACATATAAATGTGTATGATACTCCATTTATTTTAACATTCCAAATATTTTATTCATTAACATTTTATAGTTCTCAGCATCTAACTCTTACCCATGGTTTGTCATATTTATACCAATTATTTCATTGTTTGAGTAATTTTAAGAGGCATTGTGCCTTAATTTCAATTTCCATGTATTTTTTTACTAGTATATGGAAATATAGTTGTTTTTTTAAAGATTTATTTATTTACTTGAAAGTCAGTGTTACACAGAGAGAAAAGGAGAGGCAGAGAAAGAGAAATCTTCCATCTGCTGGTTCACTCCCCAGATGGCTGCAAAAGCTGGAGCTGTGCTGATCCAAAGCCAGGAGCCAGGAGTTTCCTCTGGGTGTTCCCTTTTGGATGCATAGTCCCAAGGACTTGGGCCATCTTCCACTGCTTTCCCAGGCCATAGCAGAGAGCTGAATCAGAAGTGGAGCAGCCAGAACTCAAAACGGGAGCCCATATGGGATACTGGCACTGTAGGTGGCAGCTTTGCCCACTAAGCCACAGCGCCATCCCCAATAGTTGGTTTTTAATATTGATCCTGTACCATGCTGCTTTGCTGAATTGATTTATCAACTCCGTGAGGATTTGTCTTCTTTTTAACATGAATTTCTTGGGATTTTCTACACAGACCATTATGACTTCTGTATATAGGTACAATTTTGTTTCTTCCTCCTTCCAATTCACATTCCTTTTATTTCCCTTTCATGCTTTCTTATACTGATGAAGACTACAAGTACTAGGTTAAATAAGAGTGGTATAATTGGGAATTCTGTCTTACTTCAAATATTAGGGGGAAAGTGTTGCCCTTCAGGTTGATGTTAACTATAGATGTTTTATGGGTGTTCTTCAACAAATATAGAAACCCAATCTACTTCTAAATTCTTAATATTCTTAAGTGAAAACAAAATAAATGTCCTGAAAAATGTAGAAGTAGTTTTACTTTAAAAAGCCTTTTGTGCTACGGATGCTTATTTGCAAAAATCCTACAAACAGTAAATTGCTTAAACAGGACACAGATTTACATAAGCAATTGAAAATAATCAAAAGTCAGAGTCAGCTCACATACCAGACTTAGGCAAATATCAGTTTCCTTCTTCTTTGCTTCAGCTAAAAATCAAAAAGGACTCATTTTACTAGTATCAAAAAGATTTTCCCTCCTTAATAACCCTATGTGACCAAGGCCAAATCAAATGTAATATTTGCTTTTACATCAAAAACAAAGTGAACTTTTATAAATCAGATTTTATGTAGTCTGTAGTGTAAAGAACCAGTAAGAGATTTATCTCAAAATCCATAAATTGAACGCAAACTCACAAAATAAATTAAATCAAGTATGAAAGAAAATCAACATCTAGGTTTATGGAACAATAAATATGTAAAAAAGGTTGGAGACTAATACAGCAGGGCAATCAAAACCTCAAGCATAAAGGGTAGCAAGGACTAGGTCATGCAGGAAAAAAATGAAATGAAATGAGGAAAATGGTATTAGAATAACGACCGCACAGAATTTCTGCATAGACCTCAGAAAGCAGCATAATGTGGTATTGCTGCAAAGGCAAAGTTTCTGAGTGGTGATCTTGTCTTTATAAGGCAGGATCCCTTATTCATCCTCAGGAAATAAAGTTTGTTAGGAAATTATTTTGTAACTACTCATTTCAAAAATATATTTTGCAAAAAATACTATAATTAAATAAATAGAGTCTTTTTTCCAAAAGGGAGATGACAGCAACTATTACCTGGCTGCGCATTACTAAAATGTTGAATTAACATATTATTGTTGCAACAAATTTAGGCAAAGTGGCTAATTCTGTCACAGTCTATAAAAATTTTTTACAAGGTTCCAAGAGTTAGTGTATTTGAGATAATAAGCATTTAACTGATACATGTGTGGGGTGGTGGTGCAGAGGATAACATATGAGACAAAAGAGGAATGTGTTTTTTAGTCATTTTATGGTTTGTGTATTTGAAAAGGACAGGAACAAAAAGTAGAAAAGAAAGAAAGAGAAAAAGAGGAAAATCGAGTTATCTTTTACAATGCCTTTGTAGACTCCAATTTCCCAATTCCATGTATAATGAGAGTACTGCATTTCCAAGACAGCATTACTTCAGCAATAATGATAACTGTTAACATTCCTTGAGCACCCATCAAATCATATAATGTACCTAAATATTTTCAAACATTTCCCACTTAATTCTCAAACAATTATACAAGGTTTATATTTATATATGATGAAGCTTACATCTTAGAAAGTTAAATCTATCAACAAAGTTCTCACAGATAGTAAATAACAGAGCTAAATTTGAAATCCCCATTTTACCACTGTATTATACTTGCCAACTCTTTTTCATAAAGACAAGGTCTTTTCCTAAGCTCTTCCAGAACAAGGATTAGACATGCATTAGCTTTATTTCCTCATTTGTAAAACATTATTCTTGAGTGATATCTCCTATATCCTTCAAGCTCTACTGTGGTCTGTTGGTTTTCACCAAAGAGCAGCCATTAACAAAGTATGTAGTCAATAAAGTAGTATTCAAAAATGGCCTAATTAACTACAGAACAAACCCTCTTTTAAGCAAAAAGAATGCCATAAATCAAAAACCACTGGAGTCTCCACATTGCCCAAATAACAAAACACTTAAAAGGAAAGAAATTGTTTGACTCTTCATTAATGAATGAGTCTGAAGAACATGAGGGTACTTCATAAAGTTTGGGTGAAATAAAAACTAAAAATTCAGTTATTTTCATGCAAAAAATTTTGAAATATATGCAATTTTTAATAATACATACTTTCTTTGAATGTTTAGTAGCACTCTCACATACATGGATTTCAACATATTTTGCATTAAAATAAGTCATATCTTTCAATTCAATTTTCCACGAATTTTTGTAAATTCCATTGTATTTTTACCATTGAAATTATTATTATTATTATTATTATTTTACAGGCAGAGTGGACAGTGAGAGAGAGAGAGACAGAGAGAAAGGTCTTCCTTTGCCATTGGTTCACCCTCCAATGGCCGCTGCAGCCGACGTGCTGTGACCGGTGCACCGCGCTGATCCGAAGGCAGGAGCCAGGTGCTTCTCCTGGTCTCCCATGCAGGTGCAGGGCCCAAGCACTTGGGCCATCCTCCACTGCACTCCCTGGCCACAGCAGAGAGCTGGCCTGGAAGAGGGGCAACCGGGACAGAATCCAGCACCCCGAACGGGACTAGAACCCGGTGTGCCGGCCCCGCTAAGTGGAGGATTAGCCTACTGAGCCGCAGCGCCGGCCGCATTGAAATTATTTTACAGTGCTTCTGGAGTGGTTATTTGGCCTAGTGGTTAAGATATCATTTGGGATACTGTTCTCCCATACCAGAGTACAAATGTTTGATCCTAAATTTGGATTCCTAATTCCACCTTCCTGCTAAGGCACACCCTGGGAGGCAGTGGTGATGCCTCAGTGTCACTGGATCCCTGCCACCGACTTGGGAAATCTGGATTAAGTTCCTGGCTCCTGGCTAAGCTCCAGCTGTTGTGGGCATTTGGAGGGTGAATCAGGGATGGGGATTCTCTCTCTCTCTCTCTCTTTCTTTCTCTCTTTTTCTGTCCCTATGATTCTCAAATAAGTAAATAATGTCTTAAAAAGATTAAATTACAATGCTTCCTAGGTTGCCCATATTAAATTTCTTTCTCATACTTTTCTCTCTCTACAACACCACCTAACATTCCTGTTCCCACTTAATATAATGAAAAAAGTAGTGACTCCCAGTGACTAACATATTACAAATCATCCTCATTCTTTCATTGTCATGATATTTCAAATCACAAGGCTTTTACATAATGGGATATCATTCCAAAATTATCCCAAATAACATATTAAACATTTCCAATCTCTTTTCAATTATGCCAATGTATTACACTTCAACACATTTTATCAAATATTTTAAAAATCACATAGTATTTTTATGAAAATGTTAAGGCATGAGTCAGTGGTTGAAACATTTTATCCAATACTCTGATAATTCTATAATGAGAATTACCCCAAACTAAGCTGGTTTGTTAGTTGTACATTCTATCTTTGGCTGTGAAAGAAAAATAAGCCTAAAACTTTTAAATGATATTAAATAAGTTATTCAAAATACTTGATCACTTTTTTTAGATTGAATGCGTATATAATTAATTGCAAAGTTTTCTTTTTGCCAAATCTCAATCCCAGGATAAAGGTAAGAGGACAGTTAGGTAAGGAAACGTTCCGTACAGTAATAGGGGTGGAGGAAGGGAGCTGATATTCGAGATACTCTCTCATACAGAATAAAGATGTAGAACCAATTTCTCAGATAAATATTTTCTACTGAGAAGTAACTATATCCATAACTGTATTGATAGCTTAGCTTAGCATCTTCTGAGAGTATTTACTATTGTGGGGAAACAGTCTCTTTACAGACTTTGGGGTAAGAGTGGGTCCTGAAAATTTATATACATCAAGTTATGAAGATGAACCAGTGAATATTAACTAGAAAATGACACAAAGCATTACTCCTGTATTTATTCAAGCCTAAAGCAAATGAGAATAAGCATATATATATATACTTATTTACATTTTCATGCATAGAAAAGAATATAAATATATCAATTATGAGATACCTTTCACCTCTTTAAATTCAAAAAGTTTTGATTATATCCACTAAGATTTTTTTTAACAAAATGAGATCTTTTTCATTAAATATTTAAATCCAGCCAGTGCAGGCAGAGTTGAGACACTAAAATAATCCAAGAAAAAGCAGAAGAGGGCCGGCGCCACGGCTCACTAGGCTAATCCTCCGCCTAGCGGCGCCGGCACACCGGGTTCTAGTCCCGGTCGGGGCGCCGGATTCTGTCCCGGTTGGGGCGCCGGATTCTGTCCCGGTTGCCCCTCTTCCAGGCCAGCTCTCTGCTGTGGCCCGGGAGTGCAGTGGAGGATGGCCCAGGTGCTTGGGCCCTGCACCCCATGGGAGACCAGGAAAAGCACCTGGCTCCTGGCTCCCGCCATCGGATCAGCGCGGTGCACTGGCCACAGCGCGCTGGCCGCGGCGGCCATTGGAGGGTGAACCAACGGCAAAGGAAGACCTTTCTCTCTGTCTCTCTCTCACTGTCCACTCTGCCTGTCAAAAAAAAAAAAAAAGAAAGAAAAAGAAAAAGCAGAAGAGTGTGATTCAATGAAGAAGTTGATCATTCCATTTATCATAGGTATTACAAATACCACAAGATTCTAAATAGTATAAGAGAACAAGCAACCAGAAACATGAGGTTATGAAGTGGAAAAGGATAGGAGAACCTTGTGGGGATAGCCCATAGCGATCACCAACTACAACTGCTTCAGAAACCGAAAATATTTGATATGAATGTGTAGCAAACTATGGCTCTTTTCTCACCCTTTAATCAAGTTAATTGATCAAGTTAAGAGCCCTTGCTTGTATGTAACAGGCCATTTTGGGGGACAGCTGTGGAGAAGGCTGACCGGGGAGACCAACACATGTGGATGTGCCATTGACAGGCAGCAGCTGCCGTAGTGACTCAAGGGTTCAGATGAAACCAGGAAGTTCCTGATTTCAAAGTATGAGACTTTAACTTTGTGAATTTATCATGCCCATTAGTACTGAAACTGCTGTTCTTTGGGAAAACTCTCTACACTTAGAAGTATCTCTTCCTGGTAGCAGTGCCACAGTATACGCAGGCTGGCAGGTTTAGTTTTCAGGAATTTGGCACATATGGAATACATGATAAATTATTCATCCGTAACTACAAATTAGTTATGGAGTTATCTGGAAGCATCTGACTGACACTAGAATCCTGAGTACGGTTTTAACTTTTTCCCCTATAAAAGATTTCTAGTAATTATTCTTGATATTCAAACCTTATTTTGCCTCAGAAAACATGTTGTCCTAATTTTCTTCCATAATCTCTCTCTCTCTCTCTCTCTCTCTCTCTCTCTCTCCCTCTCTTTTTAACAGTTTACTTATTTATTTGAAAGTCAGAGTCAGAAAAGGAGAGTCAGAAAGAGAAAGATCTTCCCTCTGCGGTTTCATTCCCCAGGTGGCCACAATGGCCAGAGCTGGGCCAGGTTAAAGCCAGGAGCTGTGAACTTCATCCAAGTCTCCCACATGGATGGAAGGTGCTCAAACTCTAGGCCCATTATCCACCACTTTTCCCAGGCCAATGGCATGGAGCTTAATTGAAAGTGGAGCAGCAGGGACAGGAACAGGTGCCCACATGCAATGCAGGTGTTGCAGGAGGCTATGCCACAATTGCTGGCCCCACCCATATCTCTTGATACAAAAGTGGGAGACTGTGGTATTTCAAGATCCAAAAAGTATTAAGGAAGGTTGATTGCAATTGAGACATCCAAACCAAGGACCAGACAGTATGTTCAATTATCTTAAAGTCTTAAACACCTCACATTCCAAAAGACTTTCTAATATTTTCACACACATACAGGAAGTGTGAATTGCCATGAGGATGTTAGAAATGAGCAAGCCAAGGATCCCTGGCTCCTTCAGGATTCCCAGCCTGACTGGGAACTGATTTCTTCTTCCATTTTTTACTGAGCCATTTCATTTGTGAGACCTGAACTCTGGGGAGCTCTCTCCCTAAACTGTTTTCTTGGAAATATGCCTATATTCTGAAAGAAAATCTTTTGGGATGACATCTAAGAAATAACAGAGAAATCAGGAATCAGAAAGCAAAAACCCATAAGAGATTCAAAGAATAAAAACAGAATCAGATAAACAAAACACTTTAAAAGCCTAGAAAACAGGAAAGTCGAGGCTAAAAGAAAATTTCTTTGCCAATTCAAAAGAAAACTCCCTAGGCTTATTCAACGATTCAAACATAAGTATTATTCCATGGCAAGGAGCAGAGCATTATTAAAATTTTAATATTCAAACACAATTTCTCTCTTCCTCCAGAATACCTAATTCCCATTTCCCTTATTACCTGCATTTGAGAAATACATTTTTCTAAGTCAATTTACATTTTTATAAAAATGATATAAAAATTTTGCCTTAAGTATTAATTGGTAAAAGGTCTCAGAGAAGAGGAGTTTTGTTGAGAGAGTAAATTGTTTACATAATAAATCAAAAATTTCCTTTTCAAATGAATGGGTAATAGAAGTCAGGTATGCCTATTGACTGTTATATCCGAGTGCTGTTATATCAGAAGACTGTTATATCATTAAATGCTAACAGAGTACCTTATAGAAAGAGTATTTGGCTCTGGCATTTAGTAGTTGTGTGACCAGAATTCCAGCTTATGTTTTAGCATGCTTTTTTGTAAAATTGTAATAATGATACATTCTCATTTTCAAGTTCAAATGAGGTAATAATTGTATGGTGCCTGCCAAACAATAAGTTTGCAGTAAGAGCTAGGTGCTAAAATAACTACTATTTTCATTGTTGGAATTATCGATGTAATTAAATAGATGATGTTTTTCTAGAGAAAAGGGATTATAAGTATATAGTTCATTTTGATTCCATATATTCTCTACCAATTTACCACTGACTTTTCAAGTCAGAGGCTATGGTGAAAAAGGCAAAGAACCTGGAATAGGAATGAGATACTAGGTTTGTCCACCAACTATTTTATTAATTCAGTAGTTCCAAATTTAGTTATGAGTTCACGTAGTTTTTTTTTTTTCATAAATTCATTAAGTTTCATTACCATTAAAATTCTTTGAGAACCTGTATGTCTCATGGGACTAAACAGACATACAGTTATTGATTATTGTTACCCAAATTCAAAGGACTCAACACTTTGATAACATTAACGTTAAAGGCAAATCAAAATTCTATTCATTAAATGTATATTAAATCTAAGATATTCACTATTAGAGATTTTTCATCTGTTAAAATATGAAATACTACATGTATCTCCAAATGAATTACTTCTTTGGTTACATTTGCTTACGAAATTGGGTATATTTAATTTGAACAGTTTTATTTCCTGGACTTTCTGCTTAAATAATTCTTGTAAAAATTCTCTTTAACTGAGAAATGGTACCTGTTGATATATAAAATTGAAAAAATACACACAGAGAAGATAATGAATATAAAATAATTTGAGAATAAAAGTGGAAAAGTTGAATCTGATCAGTAACAGAACCTGAATAACAAGGAAAACCATTGCCTAAGATGAAGACATTTTTGCTCCAAAATCAATCCATATTGCCCAGGTTAATGGTGAAATTCTAACTCATCTGTAGGCATGTTACAGATGCGGAAGGGAGTATGGGAGAATTATCAATGGAATTCTAATATGCAATAAGCTCTATGTTCCAGTTAGACAATTTCAGACACAAGATGCATGTTCTCAGCAAGGTCTCTTTCCCAAAATAATATGTCAGCTAAGAATTTTCCATTTTGAAATATTTGTGTTTTTTAACAATTTCTATTATAGTTTCCTGAGTAATACACAAGTAAAAGACACAGTTAGATTAGCAGAGCTGTATGAATTCAGTACTAGCATTGGCATATTCCTTATTCTTATCTCCATCACAGTTCTTATTATTACCTAGAGTGAGAGAGAGAGAGAGAAAGAGAAAGTAATTGAAAGATAGAGGGAGGAAAAGGTATATATGATATATTAAAGTCTCTTCGGAAAAATTCGTCACTCCAATAAAAATGAACAGAAGAGAATTTTAATGAGTTATGCCTTTTCTAACCATTTCATCATTGATTAGTTCCATGCATGAAAACCATCTGAAATATACAAGTATTACCAGTAAGTCATATAGAATGGATAGAATTTACAGTTGAGTAAAAGGATCTATTTCTCAGGCCCATTTTACCAACCATTGACATCTGAGAAGAAGGAGTGCTTAGAATGCTTGATTCCCAAGACTATGGCTAAGCTCCTCACTGTTGCTGGAGAAGTTTCATACATGTGGCTTTGTGCTGAATTATGTTTCCCCAAAATTCATATGTTGAAGTTTCACCCCGCTAACTCAGAATTTGACTGTGTGTGGAGACAAGAGCTCAAAGAATTTAGGAAGTAAATAATGTTGTTAGAGAAAGCTCAAAGAGGTGTTGTTATAAAAAGAGGAGATTAGGACACAAATATGCACAGAAGGAAGACCACATGAAGACACAAAGAGTAGACAGCCATCCACAAGCCAAAGATAGTCAGACTTGACCTTAGACCTGTTACCTGTTGTGAGAAATGAACTCCCGCTGTTTCAGCCACCCAGTTTATAGTACTTTGGTATGGCAGCCCCAGCAAAGTATCATAGTAGCAAAGGTCAGTACAGTCAATTCTTTATTTTTCAAAGACCAATGATAGTATAAAGGCCATCCAGTTTCTTCATTTTTGTTCTTATTTCTATTGTTCATTAGAAAATTTCTCAAGAACTAAGTAAGAGTTAAAAGAAAAATGGGTTTGCTAAATTTTTTACTGGGGGATGTGACTTTGAAGAAAAACATGAGTCTTTCCTCTCTGAATTCTGCCTGGGGAAAGTTACATGTCCTTTTCTCTGTGCTCCTTTTATGGCACATACTGTATTATACTGTACTTTTTTTTCAAAGTATGAACACAATGCAAATAGGAATTCTTTTCATTTTGTGTGTGCATAGATGCCCTCACAGCATTTGGGACAGAATATTCCTAGAACCTTGGACAGCGCTTGACCCATATAGGCACTTAGCAAATAGGATAGGTACTCCATAAGCATTTTGTGAATTAAGGAACCCTATGACAGTAGTAATTTTTGTCTCTTTTTTTGTTGATGCCTTAGAAACACAGCATAGATGTCTTTCCCAAAATTACATGAATTTTGGCTTTTGAAGTGTTCCAACAACCCACACTTTCTTTTCCTGAGTCCTGCACCATTTATGGAGACCAACAGTCTGAAAATGAAGACCAGGCTATCACAGAGAGAGAAGGAGAGGCACAGAGAGAGAGAGGTCTTCCACCTGGATTCACTCCCCAAATGGTCACAATGGCCAGAGCTGTGCTGATCTGAAGCCAGGAGCCAGGAGCTTCTTCCAGGTCTCCCACATGGGTGCAAGGACCCATGGATGTGGGACATCTTCTACTGCTTTTCCAGGCCATAGCAGAGAGCTGGATGGAAAGTGGAGCAGCCAGGACTTGACCCGGCACCCTTATGGGATGCCAGCACTGCAAGCAGTGGCTTTACCCTCTATGCCACAGCACCAGCCCCTATCACCTCTATTTTTAAGACTAGACTGAAAAGCATGACAGAGGTACATTACAGCCCGGGGCTTCCCAATGCAGATCCCTAAAATTAGAGGAATTTTCCCAGTCAGACACAGAACGGGACTGGCTGGAGGTCTCACCATGTCAAGCACACAGCACAGGGCTAGGATTGGGATGGGGGCAGGAATGACTCCTTCCTTGTCAGGTGGATCCCATAGAAGAGAGAAAAGATGGTGGACAGATACAGTTTGAAATCAGTGAGTAAAATAAGCCAGTTCACATCTCCTAGAGAGGAAGATGCATAGCAGTGAACAGATCAGGGGAGTCTGTGTCCTGAAGCACCCCTGCAGAGAAGGAGGCACTGAGAGCTGAGTCAGTGTTTCCCGGCCCCTCCATTCAAGCACAGGTGAGGGTCTAAAACGCAAACCTAGTATTCACACTATCTTAGCCCTCTTAAATAAGAGATATTTATTTATTTGAAAGGCAGGGCTACACAGAGAGAGGGAGAGACAGAGGGAGAAATCTTGCATCCACTGGTTAACTCCCCAAATGGCCACAACAGCCAGGGCTGGGTCAGGCCAAAGCTAGGAGCCAGGAGTTTCTTCCGGGTCTCCCACATCTGTGGCAGGGGGCCAAGAACTTGAGTTGTCTTCTGCTGGTTTCTCAGGCGCATTAACATAGAACTGGTTGAGAAGTAGAGCAGTTGCAAGTTGGACCAGTTCCCACATGGGATGCTAACCTGCTTAACCTGCTACTCTACAACACCAGCTGCAATCTTTATCTGCTCTCCCCCACCCCGTCTTTTTTTTTAACAACTCAGAAAAGTTATGGATGAAAAGAGTCAGAATAACCTGGAGTCCAATGGTGGCTAAGTAGCAATATGCATTGAACAAACTTTTCTGTGGCCCTGACATTAAGGCCATATTGTAATGTTCCCTTTCAGCACGGGGTAGAAACTGAACAAATAGCACAGTGATCATTTAGTTAAAATAGCATGGAAAGAAACAGCCTTGGAACATTTCTGATGCACAAATCTGAAAGGGAAGCCATTTGAAAATGAGGCCTTTGAATGTATGGGACGAAGACGAGGCTGGGAGAGTTGGGGAAAGGGAACTTTTCTCCTAAGAGATTTTTCAGCTGTATTTGTGCAGCTGCTTACTGTTTCCAAGAAATAAAGAGCAAGAAACCTTTGTTCTTTGGGTTGTCAATAGTCCTTGTAGTTTGCTCTGTGTATAATAGTGACGAGCTATTGCATACCTCCAACGGTGTGCTGGGAGAAAGCTTTAGGTGTAGTGTTTGCTTATTCTGTGGTATAAATACTCAAACAATGGCCCAGTTAAAGCTTTTACATGATGTAAGCCAGCTCATAAAATGAAAAATTTTTCAATGAGCTCTCATGAATAGATGAAGGCTGGGTCCAGGGTGCCACTGCTAACAATAAGATGTCAGGGAGAGATAAACTCCACTCAAAAGGGTGCCATTGCCACTAAGGGTCTCAGTTCTGTAAGCACTCAGGTTAAAGAATATCCATAGGAGCTGATAGAGTTATCCAAGGAACCACACCGGTCTCGTGCTTTGCTTGGGGATTGAGTTGGGTCCTGGCACGGGCAAGGTTGAGGCACAGCAATATCTAGCATCTGACTAGGAATAATCTCACAGTTTTTCCATAGTTTTCTTTTTTAAGACAGAAGAAATACAAAAATCATTTTTAAATAGTAGAAGGAGCTACATAGGATCACCAAAGTTGTCTGTGCCAAAAATAGCAAATATGACCTCAGCAACCATCCTAATGCTACTAATTAGGACTCTAGTTGGTATTCATAGCATCATGTAAAGTTGCTGGATGATACAAAAAAATTGACAGAGATAAGGAACTGCCCAGGTATTAGCCCAAAGAATACAGTGAATATTTCCACTGATCTCATATTGAGAATGATGGAGCTTGTAATTTATGGCTAGTGTGTATAAAATGAATAAACACAAACATTTTCTCATATATAAAAGGCTTATATATGCACAGAGGCACAGGATCAAATTAAAAGTAGTAGTGCTTTTTTGGCTTTAATTAAACCAATGTGGACCTTGTTGTGGCTGCATAGTCTTTCCTTAGGTAGTTAATTAGAGACTGTCAATTTATACCTGTGTCTGAGCATAATGGAGAGGGGCAAAGATAAATTAAGAATGGGAAAACCTCAGATGACAGAAAGGATTACAAATACTATTATAGACTTAGTAGTAGGGGGATAGAATTAAATTCTTACAGTTCTTGGACATTTGTACTTAGAAACATGGCAAAGAATACAGAAATCAGATGAGGATGGGGTTTTTCCTTGCTGATAATTTGAAGATATGTTACCTTTCATAAAAAAGAAATGGTTCCTCTCTCTCCCTCTCTTTCCTTCTTTTTCATTTTGTGTAAAATACGATCTATAAAACCCTCCTTTTATTTTTTATTAGTTTTTGCAATAACATATTTTAAATTTACATTACAGTCAAGGGCTTAACTCTCCATTGAATAAAGAGTTCAGCCAGTGAGAAGGGAAGAGATCATGGTTCAGTGGGCACATGGGCAGGGACTATAAATAATAATCGAATGGAAAGATGACCATTTCTCCTACATACAGTAAGTTTTAAAGTAATCACTGATTGTTAAAATTATAGTAGTATAACATGCTTAACCATTGGCTTGACAGATATAAAATAAAATTTGATAAAACTATGTTTGCAGCAATACTAATACATATAGGCATTTTTTTCTCTTTTAGTTCCCACATTTAAGGGAGAACACACAGTATTTGAGTGAAATAAACTAGATACAGAAAGTTCTCTTTATTTTGAAAATCTGTAGATTTTGGCTTCCCAACATTGATTCTTTTTTTTTATAAGATTTATTTATTTGAAAGTCAGAGTTACACAGAGAGAAAAGGAGAGACAGAGAGGTCTTCCATCCACTGGTTCACTCCCCAGTTGGCTGCAACGGCCAGAGCTATGCTGATCTGAAGCCAGGAGCAGGAGCTTCTTCCCGGTCTCCCACACAGGTGCAGGGGCCCAAGGACTTGGCCATCTTCTACTGCTTTCCTTGGTAATAGCAGAGAGCTGGATGGAAAGTAGAGCAGCCAGGACTTGAACCAGCACCCATATGAGATGCTGGCACTGCAGACCACAGCTTTGCCCACTAAGCCACAGCACCGACCACCTAGACATTGATTCTTATGGCACTATGCTGTTCTTTGGGACACCTAGCCTCTGTCTTTCCATGTGTGACTTTGAAATCTAGATTCACTGGAGATTTCCTCTGCTGGTACAAGAACTATTTAGGCACTTTGTATAGGGGTTTTTGAAGAAATTGGTTAGACTTGAGTGTTTCGAGTCAGGGTCACACTCAGACAGCCTGGGCTTTGGAGCTAGAGGGATGGGTGCAAACCATAACTCTGCCAGGCCTACCTGTTGGAGCTGCAGAAAATGATTTACTCTATAAATGTTAAAACCTCCTTTGTAATTTGATGATTACAATATGTTGTGATGTGATCCTTGTGAACTTTTGAAAAATATTAAATAATATTTTCTTGACTATGTAATTACATAGCTCCTTGCCAGGACCACAGCGATTGCTTAACCATTGTGAATATCCACCCTTCTATTTCAAAATCTATATTCCTAGTATCTGACAGCAATTCACTAGAACTAGATTAATATCTGGGGCCAGCTTTGTGTTGCACTGAGTTATGCCATTGCTTGCAATGCCCACAACCCCTACTGGAGCACCAACTGAGTCCTATTCCCTTGGCTTCCAGTCCGGCTTTCTGTTCTGTAACTGGGAAGGTAGTGGATGATAGCCCAAGTGCTTGGGAACCTGCCACTCATATGGGAGGCCAGGATGGAGTTCTAGCTCCTGGCTTCAGCTTGACCCAGCCCTGGCTGTTACAGTCATTTTAACAGTGAACCAGCAGTTGAAATATCTCTTTTTCTGTCTCTGTGACTCTGCCTTTTAAATAAGTATATAAATCTTTACTGAAAAATAAAAATGATTAAATCTCTGAAATATTAAATATTCAATATGCTAACCTTCCCCATCATATTTTTAAAGATTTATTTATGTATTTTGAAAGTCAGAGTTATAGAAAGGGAGAGACACAGAGACAGAGAGAGAGAGAGAGATCTTTCATCTTCTGGTTCACTTCCCAAATGGCCAGGACTGAACCAGGCCAAAGCCAGGAGCTTCTTTTGAGTCTCCCACATGGTGCAGGGTCCAAAGATTTGGGTCTTATTTGGCTGCTTCTCCAAGGCCATTTTCAAGGAACTGGAAATGGAGCAGTCTGGATTCAAACTGGCACCCATACGGGATGCCTGTGTCCCAGGTGCCAGCTTTACCTGCAACACCACAACACTGCCACCCGTCCTACCCCTCACCCCATCCTTTAAGGATCTTGGAAACTAAAAGGTATAATGTTGGGACATTACCTCTTAAAAATATGTTACTTGCATCATTAATATACTCATTCCAGCTGCTTATGCAGGCTTTGTAATCTCTGACAACGATCCCAAGAAAGCAGGCTGCAGGGCATATGGCACATTTTCTGTATGCATTCATCCGCTGATGTACACTTTGATTGATCCTATATTTTGGCTATTGTGAATAATGCAGCAATAAACGTGGAAGTTCAGATAGCTCTTGGACATACTGTTTTCATTTCCTTTGGATATATGCAAATAATAGTAGCATTCTTGGATCACATAGAAAATTGACTTTCTTTTTTGAGGAATATCCATACTATTTTCCATAATGGCTGTACCAAATTACTTTTCCATTAACATGAGGGTTCCTATTTCTCAACTGTCATGCCAAATTAGTTGGTTTTGTGCTTTTGATAATATCTCTTCTAATTGGGGTGAAGTGGTATCTCATTGTGATTTTGATTTCCATTTCTTGATAATTAGTGGTGTCCAGCATTTTTTGCGTGTGTACTTGGCCATATGTATATCTCCTTTCTAGAATGACTGCTTGTATCCTTTTCCCATTTTTTCACTGAAAGTTATTTGCCTTTATTGTGTTGTGTTGTTTGGATTCCTTGTCTAATCTAGACATTAACGCTTTGTCAAATATTTATGCCATTTTTGTAGGTTGTTCACCTTTGTTGAGGATGTTGTTCTAACTTTTTTGATTATTTCTCTCATCTTGCCTGGAAGTAGTGTTGCTTGCACTTACTTACAAATAATCTGAAGCTTGGTGAATGATCCTCATTTCCTTTATCTGCTTATCTAGCAGGCAGACTTGCTCATATTTATAACGTGCAACATTGTTCACTACCTCAGGCAGAAATCCTAAGAGACTTGAGCTTATTGGAAGATTTACCCCAGTTTTGCTTATTGCTTAAATTTTTATGCAAAATAGGAAACAGAAATGTATTTCAGTGCTCTGCCTCCCTGCAAGAAAAAAAAAGTCCCTTTGCATACACCATGTAAAACATTTGATGGTAGCCAAACACTTGGTCAAATCACTGAGGAAAATGGAATTTACCTCTACAGACTGGTCACTTAAAAATAGATAAGATGTAGAGCTATGCAGTTTATCACTGGCATACAGCCTGGAACCTAAAAGAGATAATGTTGGGGACAAGCAACAGTTCATTAAAAATTGAAAATATATTACTTGCATCAGTAGTGTGTTCCTTTCAGCTGCTTACACTGTGTAATTCTGTGACAGTGATCCCAAGGAAGCAACCTGCAGTGTATTTTTCCAACCAGGAAAATTACATAAGCTTTTGGTGATATTTTCCTTAAAATTAATTATAAATAACAATAGCCAGGAATTTAAATAAAGCAGTGATTCAAAAAAAGCCCTTAAGGCTTCAAGAGTAGCCAACCCAGCAATGTTAGAGAGACAGCTGGTTTGTAGATGCTAATAGACTGCAGTAGGTTTTAAGGAAAACTTTCTTTTACCTGAACCACTTTGTCAGAGATATGATTTTTCTTTGTGCTTTTCTGGGCTAGTGTTTTTGGGTTTTCATTTAGCATGATCTAATCTGAAATTAGCCAGAAAGATGACTGAGGAGAGAGGCATTGTACCAGGAGTTCAGCACCAACATAAAAACAATAGCAGTGTCTCAGGGCTGTTTTCTTGGAGATTTATTGGGCCTTTTTAAATTCGGAAGCAGTCAAGAATAATACAACAGCTGTTGTGAATTTCAAACAAAAGCAAAACAGCATCTTCTGTTATCCTCCTTTGTAGTGTTGTTGTAAGCTGGTAAACTCTCTGGGCAGGATCTGTCTTGCTTATGCTTAGCCACTGGAAAGCAGTGTTTACACATACAATGTAATACCAGTAAGGATAATCCAAGAGATTTGTTGTGAATTACTTCTAATTTCAGGAAATGTAGGCATAGCTTAGAAAAAGCAGAACCTGAATTATAAAGCTTGCAAAAACTGATCTTCATATAACCAGTGATTTTGCAGTTGTTCTCTTATGGTGTTTCTGCTACTTGCCATGCTCCTAAATCTTCACTAAGGATTTCTAATTACTGATTTAAAAGTGTGACCATGATATGTAGAAAGAGATATCATTATTAACTTGAGTTTATGCCTCAGGAAAATTTGACATGATAACCCAAACTCCCAGTTAACTATACTAAAGCAAATTTCAGGGCTCAATAGGGCTTTTTTAAAAATGTATTTATTTATTTGAAAGTCAGAGTAACACAAAGAGAGAAGGAGAGGCAGAGAGGCAGAGAGAAAAAGAGGTCTTCCATCCACTGGTTCACTCCCCAGTTAGCCATGATGGCCAGAGCTGCCTGTGCCGATCCAAAGTCAAGAGCCAGGAGCTTCCTCTGTATCTCCCACATGGGTGCAGGGGCCCAAGGACTTGGGCCATCTTCTACTGCTTTCCCAGGCCACAGCAGAGAGCTGGATAGGAAGTGGAGCAGCCAGTACTTGAACTGGCACCTGTATGGGATGCTGGCACTACAGGCGGCAGCTTTACCCACTATGCCACAGTACTGGCCCCAGGGCTTTGAAATAGTGAAACAAAACAACAAAGAAACAAAAATATGCCAATTAAAAGGTTTGCTTTGGATAGCACATGATGTCCATGTCAAATGGAGTTTACCTGGGATTTTAGAAATACAGACATTGTATTAACTATATTAGCACACATTTGTTAATAAGTAGTAATGTCTTTTTAGCAATGAATTTGAGAAGTATAGGGTTAATATGGAAAGAAAAAGAGTTAGCTTAACTCACTGACCATGGACAACTGGTAAAAAGGAATGCGAGGATCTGACAGAGCTTGCAGGATGAACCTTCCCGGAAGAATTAGTACTATGAAACTGCAAATCACTGCATGTTGTGATGGTGAAAGTCACCAAGGTGACACATTCCATTGGAGCTGTTACATAATTGGGAGTATCTGAGAGAAGCTGGATTGCAGCCCTATATTCGAGTTTACTTGAACAAATTATATCACTATGTCACTGTATCAGCCAAGTTCCACTCAGAAGACACAAGTCACGTCTGTCATTTAAACTGCAAGGTTTATTATAAAGAATTGCTTTTAAGTCAAGATCTTGGAAATCTGTAGAGCCAAGGAAGGAATGAAGACCACTGCACTTGCAGAAAGCAGCTACTGCCCCTAGGGCTGGAAGAAAAAGAGGATGAAGTTGGAATTATTAACAGTTAGAAACTTGGCCAGCGCCGTGGCTCAATAGGCTCATCCTCCGCCTGCGGCACCGGCACCCTGGGTTCTAGTCCTGGTTGGGGCACCGGTTCTTTCCCGGTTGCTCCTCTTCCAGTCCAGCTCTATGCAGTGGAGGATGGCCCAAGTGCTTGGGCCCTGCACCTGGATGGGAAACCAGGAGGAAGCACCTGGCTCCTGGCTTCGGACTGGCGCAGTGCGCCGGCCATGGCAGCCACTGGGGGGTAAACCAATGGAAAAAGACCTTCTCTCTGTCTCTGTCTCTCTCTCTCTCACTGTCTAACTGTTAAAAAAAAAAGTTAGAAACTTGGAGGAGGAGGGGCACCAGAGAATGAGTGGGTCTCTGAGGAGGGGTCTCCATCTAGCTGATAGTAATATTGCCAATACTCAGGGGAGAGACTGTGTCTCTGGAACCCAGACTTGGAGGAGGTGACACCTGTCATCTGTGCCAGTGTCTCATAGGGGGTTCAATGAAGCTGGTTTGGAGAGTATTGGAAAAATATCAAAATGAAATACCTGTATTACTAGAAAGAACTATTTCTGTCAGGATGAAGAGACATTGCCAGGGTCACAACCACAGGAGCAAGGACTAAAATCAAGCAAAGAAAACAAACAGGAAAGACCCTCTCTCTCTTCTTCCCTCTCTAGCCTCCTGGTCTCTCCAGTGCCTCCTTAAGATCCCGTACAATAGAAAGTCAGTCAAGACAGGAATGTGGTTCACAGAGACCTAGCCTCAGCATCCCAGAGCTCCGGGTGGCCAGGTGGATTTGATATTGAAAATGGCAGTGTAGTAAGTGACGCAGTCACTGAAACAGAGATACACGCTAAACTATTTCCTCAGATCAGACACTTGGAACAACTTTTAAGCATCGCCTTCTCTAAGACCTCCTACATGTTGGCCCGTGAGTGGTTCACAAATTGTATTCTTTACTGATATGACAGAATAATTCAACTTAGTGAACTCGAAAACTCCAGGGGGAAATGTAAGAACAATGCTGCTTTGTCCCAGGAAGTGAGTGCATTCCCACTTAAATTGTTCATGTGGATGGAGCTAATGCCTGTTGGAGACTCTATTCGTTTCCATTGCTGAATTTTTCTACAATCAGTGGAACCATAGTCACAGAAGAATTGAAGAGTTATTTATTGGAAATACAGTAAGAGATTTGGGGAGATTCACAATCTTTGAACATGAATCATGCTTTAAGTTTCATGATTGCTTTTGGAGTGTGAACCTCAGAATGTGACTGAATTGTCAAGCACCTGCCACATCATTTCAAGATGATGTTATTCTGCCAGTAGAAATATGTCCATCATGAAGACAGAGTATATTGCAACTTAAGACATAAACAGGATAAGTATAGAAAATTCCAGAACTATTCTGTAGTTTCTGGCTATTTGCGTACTTCTAGCTCTGTCAAAATTTGTTCTCTTTCTCAAATATAATCGAACTAAAGCTGAGTGTTGCCTGTTCATTATCTGAATAAAAATAAAACATGTCCTTATTCTTATAGCCCCCAAATAATAACATTGTATTTATTACTGTGCTGGAGGCTGGATGTCAGAGATAAGGGTGCCAGTGTGGTTCACTCTCATGAGGGCCTGCCTCCAGGTTATGGACTGCTGATTTATTGTTGTCATCCCACATGGCAGAAGGAGAATGAGCTAGCTGGCTAGGTGCTGAACTTATTCATGAGTGTAACACCCTCATGATCTAATTACCACTCTAAATTCCCACCTTCAAATACTGCCTATGAGGGGATTAGATTTTAACATGGATTTGGGAGCACACAAACAACAGTCCATAATATTACTAATGAGAGTTGTTGTTGAACTGTTACAACTTGGTTAACTATCTGTAGTATTCTTTGTGTGCATATAACAAACTATCTTTGATAAAATGTTTTTACATTAATACAAAAAATTCTACAAATTGTATATTTGTTGCATACAAATTGCCACAGTGATATTCAAATCCACAAATCATCCCCATTTTTAAAGTTAGATATTTTTCAGAATTTAGAAGTTTTTTGATTTTAGAAAAGTAATGTGACATACACACTTAAATGACATTTGAATATTCACATTAACTGATGTCAATAGGATATAGTCGGCCGGCGCCGCGGCTCACTAGGCTAATCCTCCGCCTTGCGGCGCCGGCACACCAGGTTCTAGTCCCGGTCGGGGTGCCGGATTCTGTCCCGGTTGCCCCTCTTCCAGGCCAGCTCTCTGCTGTGGCCAGGGAGTGCAGTGGAGGATGGCCTAAGTACTTGGGCCCTGCACCCCATGGGAGACCAGGATAAGCACCTGGCTCCTGCCATCGGATCAGCGCGGTGCGCCGGCCGCAGCGCGCCAGCCGCGGAGGCCATTGGAGGGTGAACCAACGGCAAAGGAAGACCTTTCTCTCTGTCTCTCTCTCTCTCACTGTCCACTCTGCCTGTTTAAAAAAAAATAAAAAATTAAAAAATAGGATATAGTCTTGCATCCATGCATACGAAATCAGGATTCGTTAGCGTTTATCATTAGATGAGTTCCTAGGAAATGTTTTGGTTTTTAGAATGTATAAGACTTTTGAACTTTTAGTAAAGGGTTGAAGACATCTATATTATTGATCACTATAATAAAAAAAAGTTACCTGTCTGAAAATTGGCATTTCCAAATCATGTAACCTCTAATACCTAAAAAAATTTCATGAATGTGATTTTTCAATAGAAAAGATTTAACATGTTTTTATGCAAAAGGAAAGTAGTTGAGAGTCAAAGATACAAAGAGATGGAAAGTAACAGAGGTTATCTTGGTTGATCTTCCTTCACAGCATGGCATAGTCAATTAACATCACAGAGCTGAATCTGCCACAGCTGGAAACACTTATGAATCAGCTGGTCCATGAAGTGTTCTCCATGTTCATTGTCCAGCCCAGGATGATACAATCCAAGAATGTGGGAGCCAAGAACTGTCTGAACATTCTGAACAAGAGCAGTAAGGGTATTGGGCAGTCAGGTGAGGGCAACCCCTGGGGAACCTGTCAACCTGCTTCCTGTCACTCCCCCTCTTCGTGGAGGAACGACACAGGACCCTGCGCTGTTCTTTTGTCTGCTCGGCCCTTCCCGGGTTTGCTGCTGGTCCTTCCCGGGTTGGCTGCTGTCCTTCCACCTCCGTGGAAGGGCGGTTCCCCCTGCCACTTTCCCCACTTCTGCGGGGAAGCGGCAACACCGCCGGCCGGCTCTCTAGGGGGCTGCTCAGATGTTCCCTGGATGTTCCCCTTAGATGTTCCTGGTGCATGTTGTCTCTCTCCTCCTTTATAGTCCTCTTCCACCAATCCCAACTCTGCTACCCACACGCCGAGTACGCTGCTCTCCTCCAATCAGGAGCAGGATCAACTCCTGCAGGTTACTGGTCGAACTGGAGGCAGCTGTGTAAAAGTTGTTTACTCCTCTCCTAGCGCCATATTGTGGGAGAGCAGATGCATAGAATAAGTCTTAATTCCAGTAATTTAGTCTAGTCCGAGTTGCTCCCCACAGCTTCCCGCACCTCCTCTTAAACCAAGGTTCCTTAGAGAGGAATAGGCAACCCATGATGTGTTATCTTCTTCTTCATGAGCCTTCAATAAGTTGCCTACCTGGAGTTGGAATGTACAGGACATTCCTCTGCTCCTGTTGCTCATTTCTGTTCTTATCCTGCTTTCCATGTATGGCGACCTTTCTAAATTTCCTTTAATGTCCTAACATTGTAGCTGAAAACCTTCTCAAGGTGTTAGTCTTCTTTATTTGTACAGGGAAAGAATCACTTGTCCCACTAACAAGTTCTGTATCCTTCCACAGGAATTCCTACTGTGCCTCCTCTTACCTTTCTCCCTCGTTTTCCTCCAAAAGGGGACATGATAGTTTTGATAATTCCAGAATCTCTCCATGATTCTGAAAGCAGTCTTATTACACACATTTCATAACTCTTTTATCTAACCTCAGGCCAACATCCAGCTAACATCTTGTGACAGATGTGATATTTCCCTTTGCTGTTTGAGGATATTAATCTAATATGGAAATAAAGCTGATACACTTACACCTTTGCTAATCACTCAAAGGACATAGGCAGTAGAATAGTAGGATATATAGGGAGGCTATCTCTCCTTATTAATCCTCTGTTTTAACCTGGGGCTGATTCTTCAACTGCTTTCGCTAAGAAACCTGGATTGTGTCCATTTATTGAATGTTTTAGTTGAACGACCAGGTTAGGACAAGAGAACACCTGTAGCCTTTACTCTGAGGCCTGAGAAGATGAAGAAAGACAGGAATAGCAGTAAGTTGGGAATAAATAGTGAACTTGAAATCTGGGCAAGCATCATAGTAGTTAAGATACTCGAATCTAGGAGTGCCTGGGTTCGTGTGCCTGTTCTGCTTCTAATTTCAGCTTCCCACTAATGCCTATCATGGGAGCTCACAGGTGATAATTCTACTATTTGGGTTCTGACCACCCGCACTGGAGACCCAGAGTGAGTTCTGGGCTCCTGGCTTTGGCCTGGCCTATCTTAAACTGTTGCAGACCTTTGGGGATGGAAGATATCTCTGTCTCTCTATCTCTTTCAAATAAGTTAATTAAAATAAAATAAAAAGTAATAGATGTTACAAGAACACAAAAATGAAAATGAGAGAGAAAGAGGGGGGGGGAGAGAGAGAGAGAGAGAGACCCTGTCACTTTTTCTTAAAGGAAAAATGCTGGTTAAAGCCAGCATTTGCTGAGCCATTCTATATGTCAGCATTGTGCCAGAAGCAGACAATGCAAAGGAAAATAACACTCAATTCTTGCCATCCAGGAGCCTTCAGTATACCCAAAGAAATGCAATAACCTGTGAAAAATAATCCTAGGATGGAAATCCACAGAAGCACAGTGGAACAGAAAAGAAGAAGTAATTGCTTTCATCAACGAAGGGAGAATTGGAACATTTTATTGATAAGATGATGCTTAACAAATAGTTATTTTGGGGGGCCTAGGATGGAGTAACCAAGGGGAAGGAGAAAATTACTTTTAGACAGAAAAATAGTTTGAGCTGATACACATGGTGGTGAGATAGTGCATTGCGAAAAATAATGTCAGCTCTATAGATGAAATTATTTGAATCAGTATCTTATACAAAAAACTTCTGAGGACCTACTATGTGCTATGTTATGTATTATGGTAGTCATTGGGCTTTTTGCCATGGGACATTTGAAATGTAACTAATATGACTCACTGGATTTTTATTTTATTTAATGTAATAAATGCTTATTAATTATCTTAAAATAACCACACCAAGCCCATTATATGTTAGCAAACAACACAAATTTTTAAAAATAATATTTTTCAGTCCACTAGTGTGGGGTCATCTCTGTCAGTCTGGTGCACTCCATTCCACATTTGTTCTGGGTGCTCACACTTGCAACCTGAAGAACTGGATTTAATCTACTGGATCTGCTATAACCAAAGGTGACTGGCAGGTTTATCAACTCCCCTGGGACACTCATTATGGGACAGGGAACACACACACACACACACAAGCAAAAACCCAACCTAGCCTAGACTCTTGTGTTCAAGCTATAGGCTAAATCACCTTGGAGAATCAGGATGAAGTTAGGCTTCTTTAAAACCAAAGCCTTGTCAAACTTTTTCACCCTCCATAACTTGTTTTTCTTGCTTCCTAAAGGATTTTCTTGAGACCATTCCTTTAATAAGTCTCTTGCACCCAAATCCTTGCCTCCAGGACTGCTTCTAGGAACCCCAACCAAGAAACTGGTTAAATTTCATCTGTCTAAGGGAGATCCAAGTGGAAACGTTAAATAAACTCTGGACCTTGAGCCTGGTGCTCAGAGAAGAGATCTTGGATGGAGAGTAAGTTACAAAGGCAGGCAATCACATAGAAGTTGGATTTAAATTTATGAAAATTTATAACATCTAGAAACAGAATGTCAAGAGAGAAGAAGAGATGAAGCACCAACAAAAATATGTCAGCGGAGAATAAGGAATAATAAATGAAAGAGGAGGAGAAACAAGAGACAGAAAACAAGGGTATTAAAGAGGATATTTATAAAAGTAAGGTGTACATGGTCACAAGTACAGATGGGTGGTCAGATGACTCAACAAAAGGCAATCCAGAGAATAGAGAATATAGAGAGGGAAATACATAGAACAAAGAAGGAATCATTGGATTAGAAAACATACAAGTTACTGGTGGAATTTTCATCAGTACTTTGGGTGAAATATTGGTATAGATGTCATACGATATTGGAAAGGGGAGTAATAAGACATGCGTAGAAAATATAGTTTGTGGGATGGGTATTTAATTTAGAGAGTAAGGCATCACTTGGGCTGCCTGCAGCCAATATCACAGTGCCTAGGTTTGAGTCCCAGCTCTGTTTCCAATGTTAGCTTCCTGCTCATATTCACCCAGAGAGAGAAAAAGTGGTGGCTCAAGCAGTTGTGTCCTTACTCACCATGTGGGAGACCTGGATTGAGGTCTTGGCTCCTGGCTTTGACCTGGCTCAGCCCAAGCTTTTGGGGGCATTTAGAGAGTGAACAAGTGATAAGAGCTCTTCTCTTTCTGTGTCTCTTTCTCTCAAATAACAAAAAAATAAACACTTTCAATAGGAATAAACAAAACTATTAAAAATAAAACAGAGTTTGTGGGAAGTTTTTGCAGAATTTTGAGTATTTCAGGAAGCAGAGAAATAGAGAGTGTAACATTTATTCAATTAAGAGATAGCTCGGTAGTGCAAAAGAAAGAGGATACAATAAAAGAAATGAAATTTTAAAGAAAATCAGAGAGTTTGGGACCTGCTGTATAATCTTATATTGAAACAGAAACCAAGAGAAAAAGATAAGTGTGACTAAAGTAAAAATTTGAATGAAAAATATATATGATTGGTCTGTTTGCTATCTCAATGACATATAAGATGGAATTAGTGTCTGAGAGAAATGTGCAATCGAAGAGAAGAGTTTTGAGTATAGAGAATATGTCATTTCAAAGATTATGGAAGTGATACTACTATCAGTTCAGTCGAATTGCACAATAATATGTAATGCCAATTTGAGATTCGAGTTAATATGTATACCAGGTTAAGCAAGTTTATTCTGTTCTGCATTGGTAAGATGAATATAGGATGGAAATTTTGCAAAGAAATTCAAGGAAATAAAATGAGGTGTAGGGATCATAATAGGAAAAGATAAAGAAGAAAAAATAAATGTAAATGAAATATTTTGATCTTATAGGAAGAGGAAAGTTGAGATGTTTTGTCTTACAAGGCATATTTTCCCAGTGAGAGAATAAGTGGCATAAAATTGTTAAGCTCCATTATTAATGATGAAAAATAGATTTATTGTTCAATATTTTTATGATCAATAAGTTCAATATTATATAAGATACAGCATGTTTAATCCCTCTATTTAAACCAAAATGTTTACTAGATAATAGGATTTAATTTTTTTACTGTTGTCTGTGCTTCTGGAATCCATTACTGCATTAAAAATCATTAACAATTTAATGGTATAACACAATAGACATTTTATGATGTTCATGACTCTCTGGGCCAGGGATTTGAGTTTGGCATGCCAGTGATGTTTAGTATCTACTCTATTATATCCTCACTTGGGGAGACCTGAACAAATACAGGTATCAGAGATGGATTGCTTGGTTCTATATGTCTGGGGTCTTGCTATGGCTTGAATGTGTGTAGGCCTACTAACTTCGTACCTAAGGCATAATATCCAATGTGATAATTATGAGATAAGGCCTATACTTGATTAAGGCATGAGGGCTCCATCTTTATGAGTGGATTAGTGCTCTGATTGAGGAGGTAGAAGAGAGCATTCTCATGTCTTTTTCCCTTCTACCATGTAAGGACATAATTTTCATTCCCCTCTTCAACCCATTAGCTATGTTAGGATTCAGAAAGCTGCCAAATCTTGGAGATATCTCTGCTTTCATGCAAGCTCTCACCAGTTATAAAATCTGGTGCTGACTTGATCTTAAATTTCCCAGGCTCCAGATCTGTAGGAAGTGAATTTCTATTATTTCTATTATCAATCTGTTACTTGTTATGACAACATGAGTAGACTGGGAAAGGCCTAACGGTGCCTTCTTCTCTAGATGTTATCTATTGGAGATAGAATGTCTAAGATGGCTCTCATGTTCACATGTCTAGCAAGTAAGCTAAGATAGCTGGAATAACTGAGGACTTTCTGCCATAGCTCTCTAAGCAGCCTATCCATGGACTTCCTCACAGCATGTAGATTATTTATTTAAAGATTTTATTTATTTATTTATTTTTCAGGCATGTTTACAGACACACAGAGAGAGAGAGAGAGAGAGAGATTAAGGTCTTCCATCTACTAGTTCACTCCCCAAATGGCTGCAATGGCCAGAGCTGGACCAATCCGAAGCAGGACACTCCTCTGGGTCTCCCACATGGGAGCAGGACCCCAAACACTTGGGCCATCTACTGCTTTCACAGACCACAAGCAGAGAGCTGGATCAGAAGAGGAGAAGCCGAGACATGAATCAGCACCCTTATGGCATGCTGGCACTGCAGATGGAGGACTGCCTACTATGCCACAGTGTCGGCCCCAAAGCATATAGATCTTTTTTTATTTTATTTTATTTTTTTAACTTTTATTTAATGAATATAAATTTCCAAAGTACAGCTTATTGATTACAATGGCTCCCCCCCCATAACTTCCGTCCCACCCACAACCCTCCCTTTTCCCTCTCCCTCTCCCCTTCCATTCACATCAAGATTCATTTTCAATTCTCTTTATATACAGAAGATCAGTTTAGCATATATTAAATAAAGATTTCAACAGTTGCACCCACAAAGAACATAAAGTGAAAAATACTGTTTGAGTACTAGTTATAGCATTAAATCACAATATACAGCACATTAAAGACAGAGATCCTACATCAGGAGTAAGTGCACAGTGACTCCTGTTGTTGACTTAACAAACTGACACTCTTGTTTACAGCATCAGTAATCACCCTAGGCTCTTGTCATGAGTTGCCAAGTTCACCAACTCTGATCATATTTAGACAAGGTCATAGTCAAAGTGGAAGTTCTCTTCTCCCTTCAGAGAAAGGTACCTCCTTCTTTGATGACCTGTTCTTTCCACTGGGATCTCACTCACAGAGATCTTTCATTTAGGGTTTTTTTTTGGGGGGGGGGGCAGAGTGTTTTGGCTTTCCCTGTCTGTAATACTCTCATGGGCTTTTCAGCCGGATCCGTATGCCTTAAGGGCTGATTCTGAGGCCAGAGTGCTATTTAGGACATCTGCCATTCTATGAGTCTGCTGTGTATCTTGCTTCCCATGTTGGATCATTCTCTCCCTTTTTTATTCTATCAGTTAGTATTTGCAGACACTAGTCTTGTTTATGTGCTCCCTTTGGCTCTTTGTCCTATCATTATGATCAATTGTGAACAGAAATTGATCACCGGAACTAGTGAGATGGCATTGGTACATGCCACCTTGATGGGATTGAATTGAAATCCCCTGGTATGTTTCTAATTCTACCGTTTGGGGCAAGTCAGCTTGAGCATGTCCCAAATTGCACATTTCTTCCCTCTCTTATTCCCACTCTTATATTTAACAGCAATCACTTTTCAGTTAAGTTTCAACACTTAAGAATAACTGCGTATTGATTACAGTATTCAACCAAAAGTATTAAGTAGAACAAACAAAAAAAAATACTAAGAGGGATAACGTATTGAGTTGTTCATCAACAGTCAGTGCAAGGGCTGATCAAGTCACGGTTTCTCATAGTGTTCATTTCACTTTAACAGGTTTCCTTTTTGGTGCTCAGTTAGTTGTCATCGATCAGGAAGTTTCGAAACCTGGTCATTTACAACAAGATGGAGGAATTTGGAAAACATCATGCTGAGTGAATTAAGCCAGTCCCACAGGGATAAATATCATATGTTCTCCCTGATTGGCGACAATTAACTGAGCACCAAAGGGGAAACCTGTTGAAATGAAATGGACACTATGAGAAACAGTGACTTGATCAGCTCTTGTGCTGACTGTTGATGTACAATGTAATACTTTATGCATTTTAGTATTTTTTCTTTGTTTTGTTCTAGTACTATTGGTTGAACTCTGTAATTAACACACAATTATTCTTAGGTGTTTAAATTTTAACTGAAAAGTGATCCCTGTTAGGAATTTGGAAAACATTATGCTGAATGAAATAAGCCAGTCCCAAAGGGACAAATATCATATGTTCTCCCTGATCGTTGACAAAGCATATAGATCTTAAGGCACTAAGGCTTCTTCCAGAAGTTTTCTACCAGAAGCTGACTTCTTCCAGTGTCAGTGTACTAAATAAAATAAAATATAAAAATTGTTCATCATATTAAGGAGCACACTTGGAATTAGTATATTATAACTATCAGCATACTCTATTAGTTAGATCAATCACTAATCCAATTCAGAGAGATGAAGTAATCCAGATTCAGAGAGATGAAGTAACAAACTCCATCTGTCAAAGGAAGAATATTTTGTTCATACAGGGGAGGGAGGAAATGATCAGAGTTACCATGAAAACAAGCTAAGCATTGAGAAATTTTATTCAGGCTATGGCAGGTTGAATTTCCAATTTAATAAGAGGTTTTTATTATTATCTGTAAGGGGAAGATTTAAGAGAAAGATGAGTGGAAGTGCTGAGAACAGGAGGGTGTTATGGTAACCCAGATAAGAAGTTATGGTGGGCTGTAATAAGAAAGTGATGGTAAAGATATAGAATGAGGATATATTTGTTAAAACATCAGTTTTGCCCATAACAAAGAATTCTCCGTGACTTTTGTGTCTATTATTTGTGCTCATGGCTCTGCACTCTTAAGAAATCTTCCTTTTATGGTAGGGCATTGCCAAATGTTTACACATGTATAGTCTTCAAATGGGCTCTTGCCTGCAGAAGTTTGGAGGCCCCAAGCCCTCAATGACTTGTAAAGTGTTCTATCCCTACACGTTAAACTGATGGATAGTCACCATTATAATTTTCTGAAAATCAGTGTGGATTTCCTGAATATATTATTAGGATTCACTCTATTGGACAAAAGCCACTCTCACAAATATCTTCAAACCAGGCCACTCTCTATATTGAGCCAAAAGTCAGCAGACTGTGGGTTAATGTTACTAAGATTCTTAGAAGATATTTTCCTAGCCAAAAGAGTCAAGGGGAATGAACTTAATGTTTTTGGAAGTTCTTTTATCAGATTAGAAGGCTTAAGAATTATGTTTTTTAAAATGATGGAACATTTTAAAATGACTTTTTCTCTAAGTTATTTTAAAAGGCATTGCTCAAATTTTTTCTGTAGTCCTGTTAAGAGATCTCACAGCTACACATTCAGAACTTGATCTTGAGACTGTCCTTTATTGGTATAATAGAGTGTTTCAGTTACGTCTTGAGTCCTTTAATTATTTTAAGAATTCATCAGTGAGGGCTGGCGCCACAGCTCACTTGGCTAATCTTCTGCCTGCAGCACCGGCATCCCAGATTCTAGTCCCAGCTGGGGTGCTGGATTCTGTCCCGGTTGCTCCTCTTCCATTCTAGCTCTCTCCTGTGGCCCTGGGAAGGCAGTAGAGGATGGCCCAAGTGCTTGGGCCCTGCACCCGCATGGGAGACCAGGAGGAAACACCTGGCTCCTGGCTTCAGATCAGTGCAGCACGCCAGCCGTAGCGGCCACTGGAGGGTGAACCAATGGAAAAAGGAAGACCTTTCTCTCTGTCTCTCTCTCACTGTCTAAATCTGCCTGTCCAAAAAAAAAAAAAAAAAAAAAAAAGAATTCATCAATGAGAAAGAAAGACTAAGGATGAGAAACAATTTCATTTTCTAGCCCAGCCAAGACCTGAATTCCTTTTATTTTCTCTAAATTCTGTTTCTTTTTTTTTTTTAAATGTTTCTTCTTTAGTTCACCTCTCTCTTCATGTATTTTATCACAGTACTATAATGAACAAGTTGGCGATTTCAATACCCTGCCTGAAGTTTTTCTTAGCTAGTTCTCTGTGATTATTGGGTAGCGTTTCTGTCTCCCACATTACTACAAGTAACCAGGTGGCTAGGCATCTACCTCCACATAACAGGGATTCCTCTTTCCCAGTCTCCAACAGAAATCTTACTATTCTTCAAACCTGTACTAATATTCTCCTTAAGAGCCTTCCAACTTTTGCCCACTGCTTAATCCCAAAACCAAAGATACATTTTCCTAGCTTTTGTTATGGTTTGTTCCCAGAACCAACAACTGTAATATTTAAACAATTTTAAAAAAACATAACAAATGTTTTCAATATGTAATTGGGCTTTATTATAGGGATTAGATTTTACAAAAATGCTTAAAGCTTTTAGGGGAATAATGGTTGGAAAGGGGATGGTTGGAAGATCATAGAAAAATCACTACCAGAGACTACAAAGAGAATATAGACAAAAAATCTAAGCAAGATTTCTGCCTTAACATTTGATGGTGGTCCCAATGTCCCTCTAGGTCAACAAGAAAGGTAATGAGGAAGAAAACTGGATAAAAGCAGGAAAATCTATGGCAAACTGAAATATGGGAAGATAAATTGGAGCTCATAAGGACAAACTGTAAAGCCTATCTCTCACCATATCTAACCCCAACGATACAGCCAGCTTGAAGATAAAGCTACTGCAGCCTGCTAAAAAATCATATGCATTCCTCGCTCAGGACTTAAGGATGCTGAAGGAGTGAATCCATCTACTCCACACCAATAAGTTGATTCCAACCTGCATGAGTGGCCCCAGTACTTGGCGTCCTGCACCATCTTGAAGATCAGAGCCAGGACAAAATGCAATACAGGAAGAACATTTCAGGCTTTGTAGGCACTGTGGTTTCTATCACAATCACTCAACTCTGTTATTATAGCATTAAGAGTAATGTAATAATACATCAACAAATATGACTGTGTTTTAATGTAAATTTCTTTACAAAAACAGCTAATGTGCTTCTGGTCCAATTGCCACAGTTTCCAACCATGCTTTAGATTATAATGATGAGTGTTTCATATTCATAGCCCCATATCCTGCACAAATTCATCCAGACTTAATCAAATTTGAATCATACAGAGAAAAGAATTCTAGAAAACACAGATTCACACTAAAAATGTTGACAGTATAAAACCAACATTTTCTTAAATTCTCTGCAGTTTTCCTTTTTTATTCCTGTGACCAATGACAACAACTCATGAACATTATAAAATATACCTGTAGTGCTTAGATTGTGGCTGTTCAGGCCTTCCTGGCCTAAGGGTTTTTAGCAAATATTAACTAAAGCCTATGTCTCCCTGATACTAAGGAGATTTCAGAAGGAATATCAGAAGGATAATGAGTTCCTTCGAAGACCTCCATGTTTTTCCACAGGATAATTTCCACTGGAGTAATCAACTTAAATGTTAATTCTCAATATGAAGATTTTTAGAGGATGCTATTTTACTTCATTCTATCCTACAGAATAGGTGTAGTTCGGTGGTTTTAAAAAATAATTTTTTAGTAGTCAAACTCCTTCAGATGAAATCTTAATCAGAAGTGAGAATAAATAAAACATAAAGAAGAGCTCATACTTGGAAGTGTAAAGAAACAAAAGATAAAAAGTTAACCTTCCCCAGTTGAAACCCTACTAGAGAGGAGGAATGTTTGCATTACAAAGGTGGCTACTCACTGCAGACTTTACCATTTTTCTTTTTTACAGGATTTAAATTTCAGTACATCAGGTTCTATCTACAGGTTTTTGTAAGCACTGCTCTTAGCCTATGCTGTAGAATGACATCTCTTTTGCCAGTGGGAGTGGGATCTAAGAGGAAACAGGAAAGGGGAAATGTGGAGTTATAGATTTAGGGCAAAAGTGATTTGAAGACAAAAGAAGAAAGTTGTCATAATTTTTCCTGACACTAACATCATTGTTCTGATATCTCAGCTACCTTGATAACACAGAAATCAAGGTAAAGTCTTCCGTATCCAGATTTTCATTAATGCTTTCAAAAGGGTGTCAATTTTAATGAAACTTCTGCACATCATTATTCCTTGAAATCCCTAGGCAGAACAGGAACATTAACAACATTGCTGGAAGGAGACCCATCCCTTAAGGAGTGACCCAACGGAAGGACGACCTTTCTCTCTGTCTCTCTCTCTCTCACTGTCTATAACTCTACCTGTCAAATTAAAAAAAAATAATTTGTATGATTGACAAGAAGGAACTATTTCAGATGCTGTGGGTAGCATTCCAGTGAACAAGGATACAAGAAGAATCATTTTCCCCCTATTTTTACTAGCTAATCCTGGCGTTGAGTCTCTGGCTGCCACTTCCCAACATGGGTACCTTTTTAGGAAATGTGCCTGCCGCGGCTTACCTCAAACATATACAGTGTTAAGATGCAGTAAAAAAATGAATAACTGGGCTCTATTAGCATTGCATCTGTCAGTGCACATACAAATAAGGTGAATACAGGATGGTGTCATCAGGCAGGGCAAAGAGACTTCTGCAGAGAGAGGAAGTCCATTGGTTCACTGTGCCAACATAGTCACATCTGAGGATGAAATGTGTTAACAGTCTCCCATCTGTATTTAAGGATAGAATTCCTTTATCTTTTATAACTGTTATATTTTCTACTTTGAACCAGTGATGGTAAAAACAAAAATCCTTGGAAACCAAGGATGACAAAAGGTCTTAACCAAAGTGGAGCTTATACAGGTGTCCATATCAGAAGTTTATGTAACTGCCCATACCTAAAGACGATACTGCAGGTGACAACAGAACTGTGTAGGCAAGCATGACTTACAGAAAAATGCCCTGTTTCATGACGCCACAGAACATGAACAAAGATTTCCCTTTGCCTTGTAGCTGCTGCTGTTTAAAAATCCTGGTGCAGGCTTTAACTATGCATGTTAGCCTTGGAATCAAATCCTTTTCTCAAATAAACAAACAATCATGTGAATATTAAGGGCCATCCAGAGTGATAATACTATCAAGATGATACCAATCAAGAATATGATAAAAGGTACCCTAAAGAAGTTCCCCTTCTAGAAAGAGCAATTTTCCAAAAGAGGTTATGCAATATTTTCTACATAAATTATTGATATGATGAGTGTAAGATTAAAAGTAGGTCAACTCTTAGTGACTAATCAGGCAAATCTAATACATGTTCATCAACATTAGAATAATGTATCCTTCTTTAGGGTTTCAAATGTCTGCCAGAAATGGTTAAATAATCTTAGGAAGAAATATCAACTTTTAAAAAATAATATATTCCAGGTGTTTTTCAAAGTCAGAAAATTAGTACTTGTCAGATCAGAATGAGTAGGAAAATCAGAAATATGCACACTACCCAAAACCACTATAATATGTGACTTTGGCATTCTTCCACTGATATATAATTAAATTACATTAGGCATTTATTGAAGCGCACTATGTATCCAGCATTGAACTGCATGCTAGAAATAGAAATACAAGTGGAATTTATTTGTTGCCTTCAAAGTGGAGCTAACATTTAAAGGGGAAAATAGGAAGCATCAAAGATTGAAGACAATGTTGAAATTTCTGTTTGGTTAGGTTCACTTTGTAAATCTTATCATAAAAAAACCCACCCTCCTTACTATGGTGCTTTTGTACTAATGTGTTAAAAATGTCATATGGGATTATTTTAGGCATGGAAAGCCAAGACACTCCAGCAAAAAAAAAAAAAAAAAAAAAAAAGAAAGAAAGAAAAAAAAAAAAAAAAACCTAAATGAAAGATCTCTGTGAGTGAGATCCCAGTAGAAAGAATGGGCCATCAAAGAAAGCGGTACCTTTCTCTGAAGGGAGGAGTGAACCTCCACTTTGGCTATGACCCTGTCTGAATAAGATCGAAGTCAGCAAACTCAAAAGGCTTCATAGCCTTGGAAACTCATGACAAAAGCCCAGGGAGATTATTGATGCCATAAACGAGAGTGTCAATCTGTTAAGTCAACAACAGGAGTCACTGTGCACTTACTCCTCAGGTAGGATCTCTGTCCTTAATGTGTTGTTCAATGTGAATTAATGCTATAACTAGTACTCAAACAGTATTTTACACTTTATGTTCTGTGTGGGAGCAACTGTTGAAATCTTTACTTAATACATACTAAACTGATCTTCTGCATATAAAGAGAATCGAAAATGAATCTTGATGTGAATGTAAAGGGAGAGGGAGCTGGAGTTGGGAGGCTTGCAGGCGGGAGGGAAGTTATGGGGGAGAAAAAGCCATTGTAATCCATAAGCTATACTTTGGAAATTTATATTTGCTAAATAAAAGTTTAAAAAAAAAGTCATATGGTAAGTGACATACAAATAAGGTGAACCAAGTGCTCTGGAAATGTAATGGACGGCTTGGAAAGGTTTCACAAAAATGAGAACAACTGAATTGGGCCAGGCTCTGTGAGCAGCATTTGCTAAGCACGAAAGCGAGTGCAGAAAGAAAATTGGAACATTATGATCTATGGAGATGTGAGAGTATGTCATGTTGGAAGAAAGACAGTCCGTTGCAAATTTCGTTTAGGGATACACAACAGGAACGAGGGAGTGTGAGGTAAATAAAGGGCTGAAGACAAACCACGAAGTAGTCAAATAATCCTTTCCCTGATAACTTTCTCTGATCTCATAAATCCATCTTCTGAAATTTGCGATTCTCGAATTGACAAAGATAGAGCTGTTGGTTTTATTCAGAGCTCCTATTTGCTTCCCCAAACTCCTACTGTTTTATCTCCATTTCACAATAAAGCAAAACATAAAGGCTAAATTCACAGCTACACATCCTGATTAATGTATCATTAGTTCTTTAGCTTAAAGCATAGCATAGCATACTTTAAAATAATAAGAATTTGAAGATAAAATTCATGGACCATGGTAATGTATTTCTATTAAAGAGTTAAAACAAAGCAAGTATTAGGTGAAAAGATCATAGACTAAGATAATAGTTATAATGGAAAAGGAGACACAAATCAGAGTGGCACTTTGAAGAAAGAATCAAAATCATAATAAAGATAAGTGAATGTCATATATTCCAAATTCTTGGAGAACAGAAAGCTCATTGCCATGGGGAAAGCTGAGAAAGATAACAGTGATGCAGTCCTCGGCATCCACTATGTTGTCAGTTGGCAACGTCTCCTACTGGCTGACTTCTGGGTACATTCGGCCACTCAGAGACACTGGCAGAAAATGGATGGTGAGATTGGGTAAAAGGCTCTTTCTGTTTCAAGTATCCCCTTCAAAAGCACCCTTCAGCATTCCCAATATTTGCAGGGTAAAGTCTCGTCTTCAGTGCTAGTCCCAATGTATTCAGATGCTTAGCTACCTTAGAACGTGTTTGTCCAAAATTCCCTCTGCATCTCTAGTGTTGGTGTCACCACACTTATTCCATGGAATAAGGTTCCAGATCCTCTCTAACATGCCAAGTGGGACAACTCAGGTGTATTCCTGACCTCTTATCATGCCAACTCATTCTTTGTTACAAAGCCTTAAGAATACCAGCTGTGGGCTGGTGCTGTGGCGTAGAAGGCTAAACCTCCACATGCAGTGCTAGCATCTCATACAGGCACCCGTTTGATTCCTGGTTAGTCCACTTCGATTCAGCCTCCTGCTAATGTGCCTGGGAAAGCAGTGGAAGACGGCCCAAATCCTTGGGCCCCTGAATCCACTTGGGAGACCCAGAAAAATTCCTGGTTCCTGGCTTCAGCCTGGCCCAGCCTCGCCATTGCAGCCATTTGGGGAAGTGAAACAGTGGATGGAAAATTTTTTTTCTCTTTAGATATTTCTGCCTTTCAAATAAATTAATACTTTTTTAAAAAAAGAAAACAGAATATCAACTGTATCCTGCATTAATCTCTGGGTTATATCACTTCCCCCACCTCCTTTTTTTTCTTTCAGTTCTGCAACACACTGCGACTAGTTGTTTAATCATTTCTGTATGAAAAACAAAGCTTTGTTTCTCTCTCATTGACTAGGCCTCAAGTTACCAGTACTTGTTCCTAACAGTGGGTGAAGGAAATGGATTCATCAAGATTGGTTCCTGAGAGTGACTTGCTGAACTGTGTAAGTTTCAATTCAAGTATGTCATTAATCCCACTGGATATGGACATGCGTGGTCCTTAGCAAGCATTACAGTCAGTTTCTTAAATCATCTACTAAGATTACTACCAGTTCATCAGCTGGGATCAACTACCTATGGAGGATAACAATTTGAAAGGAGAGTTGGATACTGCAATTGTTATGGCAGTAATGGTGCTTTTAGTGGAGTAATTGATAGCTGCTTCTCAAAATTTTGTTGAAATAATATAGAAAACTCAGGTCTATAAACTTCCAGCACAAGTCGTGATAAAAATGTTCATAGTAGCCTTACAAAAACTTTTTTTTTATGTATGTATCTTCAGTGCAGGGCAGATATGACTGAAAAAAATCAGACTAAAATACAGTTGTGCTAAATGTTATCTTACAACATAAATTTAACTCATATCCTTGCTAACTTTATAATTTTATGATAAAGGCATTGATAGGGAAAGAGTGAAGAAATCTGAGACTTCAAATGGAAACCTTTGGGTGATGAGGAACAATTTAAATATATGAGTTTTCTTGACCAAGTATACGAAACATCTCTCTTCTTGACTAAGGAAGACAATCTTGCATGACTTGGGAGATTCCATAATAACCTTACGCAAGGCAATGTTCTTGAAAGAGTATAACCATTTCCCTTAAGAGAACCTTCTAATTTATCATTGCTTCCATTTCCATAACTGCAATTCCCCAATGGGAACAATTGTAAAATCTGAACCAGGAGGTGATACCTTAAGCACCAAAATATTTTGGGGATTTTTCTAATTTTTACCAGCAGACACTTGGAGAATATTGCTAGGAATATATTCTAAAGGTGTTAGGCCAAGAAGAATGTAATAAAATATTGTATTGAGCCAAATATTTCTCCCTGGGGTTACTTACCTGAGACATTGGAATTAATGTATTAGATGGAGTGACTACAATGTCTCTGATAGTTGGTTTTGTTAGTCGACTGAACCAGGACTCAACAATATTCAATGGCCAACATTAAATATTTACTTAACATATCTTTCCTACCATATTTTATGAGAAGAAATATCAAACCTTGACAGATAAAAAATTTGTATATATAAAGCATCCTGTTTCTTACTATATTTCTCAAGAAGGCCTAGAAAGCACTCCATTTCCTTAGGCTTTGAAAAATGCATTAGTGAGAGGAGAACCAACATCTTTGGGAAGCTCTGTGGTATCTGTTGTCTGCAGACTAGAGTTGATAAAAATGGACAGTATCCCATTGATCTGAGTTGCCTAATTTCAGTGGGATATATAGGAACTAAAGTATCAGAAACCAAACATCAAAGAAAATATGATCACATTTAATTTTAAGTGTTTATTTATTTTAATGAATTGTTAACATTTTCTATATTTATTTCACATGCAAATATTTTATACATACACATATGTACTATTTTTCTTAAAAATAGGTATATTAACATTATATAATGTGGGATTCATGACAACAATCATCAAATAAGGAAACAAGGATATAAGACTTTATAGAGGGTCTAAATTCACTGTAAACAATATTAAGTGTTTATATACAAAACAATATAACATACACATATTTTTCTGTGGGAAATTTGTCTTTCTATTTCTGATTTATTTCACTTCCAATGAGAATCTCCAGTTCCATCTATCTTATTAACAGAGGGGAAGAATGTTTTTTTTACTCAGTTTCAGGATAATAATTTAAATAAGCTGGTACATTGATTTCATGACCCATGGAGTGAAACACAATAGGAAAACAAGAGAAGTACCACATCTTGTAGAAATTGTGAAGATTATTGTCATCATTGAAACTTGAAAAATTTGGAACTGATGGTAACAATCAATTCCCAATTCTCTCAGATGTGCAAAAGTTACATGGGACTGTAGACCATGATAAACTAAATTAGGTGGTGATTCTAATTACAGATGCTCTTTCATATGGGTGGCTTCATATATGGTCCAGCTATACACAAATTGATACAGCAATTGTGCTATTTTTCTCTGCATTGATTATAACAACCCAGTAGAAGAAGTTTTCTTTTACCAGGAAGGATAAGCAGTATACCTTCACTGTGTATTTTGGATGTCAGTTTTTCTTTTTTTTTTTTTTTTATTGTTTCATTATCTAGGTTTTAAGGATTTGATCACAATGATATTCCATGAATAAAATATTACAGAAATAAATGACATTTGCCTGACTTTTAAAATGCAATTGTTGACATATTGTGTTCTTTGGACCAGTTGAGATGGCATTGGATAAGCTATTCTTCAAAGGTTTGGTAGAAAGTAAAGTCATTTGAGGTGGTAAATTGATAACTTTCTTTATTTTACACAGAGAAATTAATCTAGTTTTTTCTACTTTTTAACTGATATTTTTTGTAAGTTATACTTTCCTACAAAATTATTTCATTCCTGCCTATTTTAATTTTTTACCATGACCATGAGCCAAGAGGTGAATGAAAATCTTCCTACACATGAATATTTCTCTATCTTCTGGTTTTTGCTTTATGAAGTTAAGATATTTGGTTCATGGACATTCAAAATTACTCTGTTTTCACTATGAATAGCTCTTTTTAACATTACAGTGTCTTTCTTTGTCAGCAATAATTCTGTCTTGATCAATATGTCACTAGCTTTATTTTTGCTTGTTTTTGTCTTGTAAAATTTGCCATTCTTTTATTCTTAAGCTTTCTGAATTACTTTTTTTTGGTTATTTATTACACTCAGCTATATAAAGGGCATATTTGTATATATTTATATACAGTGTTTTGCTTTCCTGGGAAAATCTTTCTGAAAATATGTGAGCTAAGATTATTTACACTTATGGATAGAAAAATATTTCTGATCTTATTTCTAATGTATAATATTACACTATGTCTTTATATAGTTTTTCAATTGTATTGAATATCATTTATTTGCTTTATTTTTATCTGTATTTCTTGTGATAGTTATGAGATTTGTGTTTTTGTTCTACTAATTGTCTTCATAACGATGACTTTCTTTTCCAGTTTTAGTTAATTGCATCACTTTCACATATATAGACATTTGCCTATCACATTTTGGTTTGTCACTATAAAGTTTGTATCTGTTTGAGTCATAGTTTTACAGTTATATGTAGATAATGTTCTCCATGAATTACTTTACCACAATTTCTGTAGCCAATCTCTTAGTTGAAATTAATTTTCCTGTAATTTCTTTTAGAAATACCCTTGGGAAAATATTCCTTGGTTTCTTTTTTTTTTAAAGGTTTATTTTATTTACTTGAAAGACAGAGTTACAGAGAGAGAGGTCGTGCATCCATTGGTTCACTCCCCAGTTGGCCACAACGGCCGGAGCTGCGCCGATCCAAAGCCAAGAGCCAGGAACTTCTTCCAGGTCTCCCACACAGGTGCAGGAGCCCAAGGACTTGGGCCATCCTCTACTGCTATCCCAGGCCACAGCAGAGAACGGGATAAGAAGAGGAGCAGCCAGGACTATAACCGGCGCCGACATGGGATGTCAGTGCTTCTGCCCAGGACGTTAACCCGCTGTGCCGCAGTGCCAGCCCCTCCTTGGTTTCTTGCAAGGTCAAAATTATTTATCTGAAGTCTTTGTATTTGGAGAACAACTTGATTGATTCAATAACACTTGGCTCACAGTGCTCTCCCTTCAATATTTTATACCTCTTCTCAACTGCCTGGTTTTTTATTTTATTTTTTTTATTTTATTATTTTTTATTTATTTATTTTTATTTAGTAAATATAAATTTACAAAGTACAGTTTATGGATTGCAATGGCTTACCCCCGCCCATTAATTTCCCTCTCACTCGCACCCCTCCCATCTCCCGCTCCCTCTTCCATTCCATTCACAACAAGATTCATTTTCAATTATCTTTACATACAGAAGATTGATTAAGTATATATTAAGTAAAGATTTCATCAGTTTGCACCCACACAGAAACACAAAGTGGAAAATACTGTTTCAATTCTAGTTATAGCATTACTTCACACTGGACAACACATTAAGGACAGATCCCACATGAGAAGTAAGTACACAGTGACTCCTGTTGTTGACTTAACAATTTGACACTCTTGTTTATGGTGTAAGTAATCTCCGTAGGCTCTAGTCATGAGTTTCCAAGGCTATGGAAGCCTTTTGAGTTCGATGACTCTAATAATTTGATGGTGACAGGTCGTAGATTTAAGTCTTTAATCCATGTTGAGTGAATTTTTGTGTAAGGTGAAAGGTAGGGGTCTTGCTTCATGATTCTGCATGTGGAAATCCAATTTTCCCAGCACCATTTATTGAACAGACTGTCCTTAATCCAGGGATTGGTTTTAGATCCTTGATAAATATAAGTTGGCTGTAGATGTTTGGATTGATTTCTGGTGTTTCTATTCTGTTCCATTGGTCTATCCATCTGTTTCTTTACCAGTACCATGCTGTTTTGATAACAACTGCCCTGAAGTATGTCCTGAAATCTGGTATTGTGATGCCTCCAGCTTTGTTTTTGTTGTACAAGATTGCTTTAGCTATTCAAGGTCTCCTGTGTCTCCATATGAATTTCAGCATCATTTTTTCCAGATCTGAGAAGAATGTCTTTGGTATTTTGGTTGGTATTGCATTGAATCTATAAGTTGCTTTTGGGAGAATGGACATTTTGATGATATTGATTCTTCCAATCCATGAGCATGGAAGATTTTTCCATTTCTTGGTATCCTCTTCTATTTCTTTCTTTAAGGGTTTGTAATTTTCCACGTAGAGAACTTTAACGTCCTTAGTTAAGTTTATTCCAAGGTATTTGATTGTTTTTGTAGCTATTGTGAATGGGATAGATCTTAGAAGTTCTTCCTCAGCCATGGCATTGTCTGTGTATACAAAGGCTGTTGATTTTTGTGCATTGATTTTATACCCTGCTACTTTGCCAAACTATTCTGAGTTCCAATAGTCTCTTAGTAGAGTTCTTTGGGTCCCCTAAATAAAGAATCATGTCATCTGCAAAGAGGGATAGTTTGACTTCTTCCTTCTCAATTTGTATCCCTTTAATTTCTTTTTCTTGCCTAATAGCTCTGGCTAAAACTTCGAGAACTATATTGAATAGCAGTGGTGAGAGTGGGCATCCCTGTCTGGTACCAGATCTCAGTGGAAATGCTTCCAACTTTTCCCCATTCAATAGGATGTTGGTCGTGGGTTTTTCATAAATTGCTTTGATTGTTTTGAGGAATGTTCCTTCCACACCCAGTTTGCTTAGAGTTTTCATCATGAACGGGTGTTGTATTTTATCAAATGCTTTCTCGGCATCTATTGAGATAATCATATGGTTTTTTCTTCTGCAGTCTGTTAATGTGGTGTCTCACGTTGATTGTTCTGTGAACACTGAACCATCCCTGCATACCAGGGATAAATCCCACTTGGTCTGGGTGGATGATCTTTCTGATGTGTTGTTGCATTCTATTGGCCAGAATTTTATTGAGGATTTTTGCATCTATGTTCATCAGGGATATTGTTCTGTAATTCTCTTTCAATGCTGCATCTTTCTCTGGCTTAGGGATTAAGGTGATGCTGGCTTCATAGAAAGAATTTGGGAGGATTCCCTATTTTTAAATTGTTCTGAATAGTTTGAGAAGAATTGGAGTTCATTCTTTAAATGTCTGGTAGAATTCAGCAGTGAATCCATCTGGTCCTGGGCTTTTCTTTGTTGGGAGGGCTTTTATTACTGATTCAATTTCTGTCTCAGTTATGGGTCTGTTTAGGTTTTCGATGTCTTCCTGGTTCAATTTAGGTAGGTTGCCTGTGTCAAGGAATCTATCCATTTCTGACAGGTTTCCCTGTTTGCTGGCATACAAGTCCTTGTAGTAATTTCTGATGATTCTTTTTATTTCTGTGGTGTCTGTTGTTACGTTTCCTTTTTCATCTCTGATTTTATTGATTTGGGTCTTTTCTCTTCTTTTTTTTAGTTAGTTGGGCCAATGGGGTGTCAATTTTGTTTATTTTTTCAAAAAACCAGCTCTCGTTTAGCTGATTTTTTGTAATTTTTTTTGGATTCAATCCTGTTGATTTCTTCTCTGATTTTAATTATTTCTCTTCTCCTACTAGATTTGGGTCTGGTTTGCTGCAGATTTTCTAGATCCTTGAGATGTACTGAAAGCTCATCTATTTGGTGCCTTTCTAATTTCTTGATGTAGGTCCCTATTGATATAAACTTTCCTCTTAACCCTGCTTTTGCTGTATCCCGTAAGTTTTGGTATGTTGTGCTGTTATCCTCATTTATTTCCAGAAAGTTTTTGATTTCTCTTTTAATTTCTTCTATGACCCATTGTTCATTCAGGAGCATGTTGTTCAATCTCCATGTGTTTGCGTATGCTCTAGGGATTCCTGAGTTGCTAATTTCCAACTTCATTCCTTTATGGTCTGAGAAGCTGCATGGTATGATTCTAATTCTTTTGAATTTGCTGAGACTTGCTTTATGGCCTAGTATGTGATCAATCCTAGAGAAGGTTCCATGTACTGCTGAGAAGAATGTAAATGCTTTATGTGTAGGATGAAAAGTTCTGTAGATATCTGTTAGATCCATTTGGGCTATAGTGTCATTTAAATCTACTGTCTCCTTGTTGATCTTCTGTCCTGTTGATCTGGCTATTTCTGAGAGTGGAGTATTGAAGTCCCCCAATACTATTGTATTGGGTCTAAGTCTCCCTTAAAGTCCCTTAATAAATCTTTTAAATAAACCGGTGCCCTGTAATTAGGTGCATATACATTGATAATCGTTATATCTTCCTGTTGAATTGATCCCTTAATCATTATATAGTGCCCCTCTTTGTCTCTCAACAGTTTTTGTGTTAAAGTTTATGTTGTCCGATATTAAGATGGCTATGCCAGCTCTTTTTTGGTTTCTGTTGGCATGGTATATCTTTTTCCAGCCTCTCACTTTCAGTCTGTATGGATCTTTGTTGGAAAGATGTGTTTCTTGTAAGCAGCAAATAGATGGGGTTTGTTCCTTAACCCAATCAGCCAATCAGTGTCTTTTAACTGGACAGTTCAGGCCATTAACATTCAATGTAACTATTGATAAGCAGTAACTTTGCCCTGCCATTTGCCAAAGATATTTTCTAATATATGCTTTGAATTCCCTGTGATTGTTTGCTGTGAGGTTTCCTTCCTTTACCTTTTTTCACATTGATGGCTGTGTTTCTGTGTTTCTGTGTGTAACCCATCTTTAAGCATCTTTTGCAGGGCTAGACAAGTGGCGACAAATTTTTTCAATTTCTGTTTGCTGTGAAAGGTCTTTATTTCACCTTCATTGACAAATGAGAGCTTTGCAGGATATAATATTCTGGGCTGGCAGTTTTTCTCTCTTAGTACCTGGGCTATGTCTCGCCATTCCCTTCTATCTTGTAGGGTTTCTGATGAGAAGTCTGCTGTGAGTCTAATTGGAGATCCTCTGAGAGTAATCTGACGTTTCTCTCTTGCACATTTTAGGATCTTTTCTTTCTGTTTCACTGTGGTGAGTTTAATTATAACGTGTCGTGGTGAGGATCTCTTTTGGTTATGTTTACTGGGGGTTCTATGAGCTTCCTGTACTAGGATATCTCTGTCCTTCTCCAAAGCTGGGAAATTTTCTGCTAATATCTCACTAAAGAGGCCTTCTAATCCTTTCTCCCTCTCCATGACTTCAGGAACTCCTATAACCCGAATGTTGTTTTTTTTAATAGTATCCTGTAGATTCCCAACAATGTTTTTTAGATTTGTAATTTCCTCTTCTTGTCTTAGGTTTGACTGTATACTTTCCTGTTCTCTGTCTTCTAAGTCCGATATTCTCTCTTCTGCTTCACCCATTCTGTTTTTAAGGCTCTCTAATGTGTTTGTCATTTGATCTATTGAATTCTTCATTTCATTATGATTTCTTGTCACTATCACCGTTTCATGTTCTACTAGTTGTTTCATTTCATTTTGATTCCTCCTTAATATTTCATTTTCACGAGAGAGATTTTTCTATCTTGTCCATTAAGGATTTCTGTAGTTCAAGAATTTGTTTTTGAGAACTTCTTAATGTTCTTATCAATTGTTTGAGATCCGCTTCTTGTATTTCTTCTATGTCATCATCTTCATAATCTTGAATTGGGGTGTCTTTATCATTTCGGGGCATCATAGTATCTTCCTTGTTCTTGTTACCTTGGTTTCTGTGTTTGTTTGGCATTGTGGAGATATTCTTCGGTTTCTTTGCTGTGGTGTTTTTTCTCGTAATACTATGACTCTAGATTAAGTGGACTGTCTGCTTTTGATGGAGCCTTAGAGGCTTGAGATGAGTGTGGCCTGAGAGCTCTGTTTGGTTCCTCAGTGTTAAGGGTATTCCAAAGGTGACACTCCCAGGTTAGGCATGGTAAATCTCTCTCTCTTTCTTTCTTTTTTTGATTCAAAAGGGAAGTAATTCCACACAGCTGAATGTAATTGGAGGTAGTTAGCAGGCGAATGATATACCCACAGGAGCCAGAGATGGGAAGCTCTTTCCCAAGGACCACACAGGAAATCTGTTCTGTCCTCAGTGTGGGCTCAAATTCTCCTGCAGTCTCCCACTGTGTTGCCAAGGTTACCGAATTGTAGCATCTCTGGAGAGTTCTCAAGTGAATTCTGTGAGTTCTTTTCCCCACCATCTCTTTTTTCACAGTCTCAGTTCATTAGCACCACACATTCACTAGGTCCTAATCTCCTGTTATTTAACCCCCCCCCCCCCCCCCGCCTGGAGTCAGGTTTTTCTGCTAGGCTCAGGGCCGGTGCAGACCTGAGGTTGCCCTGCTTATGATGTATGTCCAAAATGGAGCCTGCTCTTTGTCTTGCTCACCTATGAGAGGTGAGCGGAGAGAGAGAAACTCGTGTCCATATTGGTCACTTTTTTTTTTTCCTCTCTCTTCTAGTTAGCCTGGTGAACTTTTCCCCACGGGGTTTTAAGCCTCGTTCCCTCTAGTCTCCTCTTTCCACTTGCCCACTGGTGTCTCGGGCTATTGAAGTTTGGCTCTCCTCGCATTCCAGCACTGGTGTGTTGAGTCTGCCACTGGTGTCCCAAACTGTGGGCTCCCATGCTCTCCACGCAGGTCCACTGTGAATCACTAGTTCTGGAAGAGTTTCTTCTGCTGTTTCTTCCCCTACTCTTCCTTGAACCTGCAGTATCTCCACTTTTATTACACTGTTTCTTCCCAGACTATCAGTGTGCTCCCTTCCTATTCTGCCACCTTGCCGCTCTCCAACTGCCTGTCGCTGCAGAGAAATCTATGGAGAGCTTTGTTATTCCCCCTTAAAAGGTGTCTTGCTCTTTTTATACTACTGTCCAAAACATTCATTGTTTTTTTTTTCAGTTTTGCTTATTTATTTGAAAGGCAGAGTTACAGAGAGAGACTAAGAGTCGGAGAGCTCCTCCATCCATTGGTTCATTGCCTGAATGACTGCAATGTCCAGGGATGGGATGGGCTGAAGCCAGGAGTCTGGAACTCCATTAAGGTCTACCACATAGGTGACAGGGGCCCACTTCTTTCCCAGATGTGTTAGCAAGGAGATGGATCAGAAGTGGAGCAGCTGGGACTCTCATATAAGATGCCAGTGGTGACGTAACCCGCTGCACCACAACACCAGCCACAGGATTCGTTATCTTGATGTCCAGGATATTTACTAAGCTTAGTTCTCCTAAGGTGGAATTTCCAGGTCAGTCTCTTTTTGGAAGAAGTGGACCCTTATTAATCTCAGAAAATCTTTTTGGGGGCCAGTGCTGTAGTATTCTGGGTAAAGCCATGGCTTGCAGTGCTGGCATCCCATATGGGTGCAGAATTGAATCCCAGCTGCTCCACTTCGATCTAGATCTCTAGTTTGACCTGGGAAAGCAGTAGAAGATGACCCAAGTCCTTGGGCCCCTGCACCCATGTGGGAGACCTGGAAGAATCTGATGGCTCCTGGCCTCAAATTGGCCCAGATCTGGGTGTTGCAGCCATCTTGGGGGTGAACCTGTGGATGGAAGATCTCTCTCTTCTGCCTCTGCTTCTCTCTAACTCTGCCTTAAATATAAGTAAACAAAACTTAAGAAAGAAAAAGAAAAGCCTTTTGGAATTATGTCTTTAACTTATTTTCTATTCCACTATTCTGTTCTCAGACACTGCAGCTATGCATCATTTGATTATTTATTGTTTGTCATCTATTGGCCTTTATCTCCTTAATCCTTTAAAACTTTTTCTTTAATTCTGAATTTTGTGCTCCTATTTGCTGAGTGATTTTCAAAAGATTTTACATGTATTTTTGTGTCTGTGAGTTATATCAGCCCCTGAGTTTATGGAACAGAGATCATAAATGATATTTTTCATGATTTTTAAAATCATTGCTAATTTTGAGTGATTTCCAAGGAGGAGAGATGGTGCCTACGGAGTCACATTTATATCAGAATTATTTAAATTTAATATTATATTTAATATTTATAATAAGATATTTAATTATTTAATTATTTAAATTAAAATAATTTGTGAGATAAGGCTGCCCTCTATCACCAGTGCTATTTAAAATTTTACTACCAGGGGCCAGCACTGTGGCTCACTTGGTTAATCCTCTGCCTACGGCGCCAGCATCCCATATGGGCCCCGGGTTCTAGTCCCAGTTGCTCCTCTTCTGATCCAGTTCTCTGCTGTGGCCCGGGAGGGCAATGGAGGATGGCCCAGGTGCTTGGGTCCCTGCACCCGCATGGAGACCAGGAAGAAGCACCTGGCTTCTGGCTTTGGATTGGCACAGTGCCAGCTGTAGCGGCCATTTGGGGAGTGAACCAACGGAAGGCAGACCTTTCTCTCTGTCTTCTCACTGTCTATAACTCTACCTGTCAAATAAAAAAAAATTTACTAGTGATCATGGCACATAGTAAAGAAAGGAGAAAATATCACAAAGATTGAAAAAGAAGAAATAAATGGTCATTATTCAAAAATGTTCACAAATGTACAATTTCTTGCAAAGAAAACCAAATTCACTTATGAATTATTAAAATTAATAATAATTTTAAAAAGACCTTGATAAAATGTTAGTATAGAAATTAAAATTTTATGTCTGTATCACAAAAAAATAGTGCTGAACACAATATAAAAAGTCTACAATAGCTACAAAATATTTAATGGATCTAGGAATGATTCTTTATAAAGATAAAATATCTGCATGTAGAAAAATAATAACACTCTGTAGAACAACAGTAAAGTGATTCCAAGAGGAAGCTTTTAGATCTTCATAATAAAATGTCTTAAAACCAAAAGAGGTCAAACCATGTGCCAGCAGACACCCCATATTAGTATAAAGGTTCAAGTCTAAGGTATTCTGATTAAGATCCAGCTCCTCACTGATGCATCTGGAAAAGCAGTGAAAGATGGCCCAAGTATTTAGGTCCCTGCCTCCGACTTGGGAGACCCAAATGCTGTTCCAGGCTCCTAGTTTCAACCTTGACCAGCCCAGGCCTTTGCAGGCATTTTGGGAATGAACCAGCAGATTGAAGATCTCTCTCTCTCTCTCCCCTCTCACTCTCTCCATCCCTCCCTCTCTGCAATTCTGCCTTTCAAATAAATAAGTGAATCTTCAAAACACACACACACATTGGAGTGATTTAATATCATTAAAGGCCTGTTTGGATTCTATGAGAAGCTTCATAAACTAATACTAAAATGTACATGGAAGAGAAAAGGGTGAATTAGAGCTAAGAGGATCCTTGAAAGGAAGAAAAACTTGAGGGACCATTCCCTACAAATGATAAGACTTGAATTTATACTAATTCAATTAGACTGAATTGAATACCTAGAAACATGTATGTGTGAATTAATTTGTTATATGACTGAGGTTGCACTGAAAATCATTAGATTAAAGGAAGGGCTATTATGTAAATGGTACTAACATACTTGATTTTACACCTGAAAAAAATGAAATAAAACAGATAATTAATTCAATTCCGGATGGATTAAGACTTAAATGTGAAAATACCACTTTTTAAAAGTTGAGTATGTAATTTAGAAGATTCAAGTGGCCTTATACTAAGGAATAACTCTTAAATAAGAGGAATATGACACATAATCAATAATTGTTTTTTAAAAAAGTACACTGTAAAACTAGGAAACTCATTTCATCAAAATAATAAATAATAAATAAATAGGGCAACATAATTACACACATGTAGCCAATAATAGTTTATTTCTATAAATTAATAAAAAATAGCCCCTATAACAACATGGGGAAGAAAATCACAGAAGACTACATGCAATATATAGCACTTTTTGTAAGTTCTACAACAAGCGAAAGAAAACACGCTCTGTTTAGAATTACACACTTTTGGAATAAAAATTTTATTTTTAAAGAAAGAGTAAAAAACAAAATCAGTATCGTGAATCATTCTAAGAGGAAAAATTACAGATGGATAAAGTAAAAATACATGGATAAATAAATTCAATGGTTTGATCATTTTAAGTTCTTTACTTTTGTAATGATTCCATGATATCTATAAGAGTTTGAAGAAATCTTAAAGATTTCTATACGTTATTGCCTTAAATATATATTTCTTATATTCTTTTTGAAACCACCTTTATTTTTGAATTATGAGATACCCACTGAAAAATATTTAAGTCATAAGGGATTGGGTCATCACAATATGATCATATCACTGTAATCACAACCCAGATGAAAAAACAGAACATTACCACAAGAAACCACCACTCCTCATCATTCTCATTTTCCTTCCTGAGATAATGAATCTCAATACTCTTTTGCATGTGTGCAATTTTACATATAAATATCAAAATGAATTGTAAGTATAGCATATGTTTCTGCTGATGTGAACTGTTTCTAGGAAGGTTATCATCTTCAACCAAGCACAACATTTTGTACAGGACAGTAGGAAAGGGAACCCGCCATGTATGCAAATAAAGCTGTTATAGCCAAATGGCTGCTAAAAAATAATAGAATGTCCTAATATTTCCTGGGAAATTGTTATTATTGTTTAATTCCAAGAAAATCTTTATATTACATCTCAACCCTCTCCTTGAGAACTCACCAGTGTTTGAATAAACCATACTATGTCCCAATGTCTTCTTATTTTACTTGAAAGTCAGAGTTACACATAGAGCGAAAGGGAAGCAGAGAGAGAGAGAGAGAGAGAGAGAGAGAGATCTTCCATCCACTGGTTTACTCCCCAATTGGCTGCAACTGCTGGTGCTGTGCCGATCCAAAGTCAGGAGCCAGGAGCTTCTTCCAGGTCTCCCACGTGGGTGCAGGGGCCCAAGGACTTGGGCCATCTTCTACTGCTTTCCCAGTCCATAACAGAGAGCTGGATCAGAAGTAGAGCAGCCAGGTCTTGAACTGGTGCCCATATGGGATGCTGGCAGTGCAGGCAATGGCCTTACCTGCTACGCCACAACACCGGCCCCAGTAATGTCTTCTGTTTTGTAATCTATTTATGCTTTAGTTTCTTTAGCAATTATTTTTGTTTTCCAAAAATTTATTTTGAGGGTGGGCGTTGTGATGAAGTGGGTTAAACCACTTCATGGGATGCCCAGGTACCATAATGGAATCTCTAATTTCCAGCTATTTAACACTTCCAATCCTAATGTTTCTTGAAAGTAGCAGAAGTACTTGTGTCCCTGCCGTCCATATGGGAGACCTGGTTGGAGTTCCTGGTTCATACGTCAGCCTGGGCTAGCCCTGGCTCTTGCATTTGGGAAGAAAACCAGTGGATGGAGGATTTTCTCTCCATCTCTTTCACTCCTTCTTCTCTTTCTCTGACTTTCAAATAAATAAGACAGAAATAATTTAAAAAAATATTTACTGACATATTTGAAAATCAGAGTGACAGAGAGAGACAGACAGACAGACAGACAGATAGAATGGTCCCATCTGCTGGTTCACTCCCCAGATACCTACAATCTCTGGGCCCAGGCCCCAGCAAGGAATTCCATCCAAGTCTCCCAAATGGGGAAAGGACCCATCTTCCAAGTGCATTTTTAGAAAGTTGGTTCTGAAGCAAAGGCCAAGACAGTCTCAGGCACTCCGATGTGGGATGCAGGAGTCCCAAGCCCAGGCTTAGATCTCTGCACCAAAACACCTGCCCCATCAGCTCCTTTTAAACAAATATATAGTGCTTATTTTGAGTCAGATCATGGGTGTGCACAAGAAGACATCACAAATTCCATGGAAAATAAGAGATAAAAAGTTTATACAAAACATTTTCAGACCCATAATACCAGTTACGTCCACCATCCCTAAGGAACTGAGGATCCTGAAGAATAATCATGTCTCTGTAGTCTTTTTTTTTTTTTTCAACTGAAGAACAATGGATGATCTTCACTTAATTCTTAAAACCAGGAAGCAAAAAGAAGTGAGAGTAGTTAAATTAGGACTATAACGTGGATACCGAATGATTTCCAGTTGAAACTTGTAATGTTGCCCATATTTAATCTGAGAAATGCACAGGCACGTTTCTGCCATGAAGGACTCTCTGGTGAAGCTTTCCCCAGTGCTGTTCTGCTACGCTTTGGCTAACTTTTGCAAAAACACTCTCTTAATAAGCAGATGTTTTTGTTCTTCTCCTGAAAGTCAACAGACACAACAGCTTGTGCATACCAACACTGTTGTCATGACCTTTGCTCTTGACAGATCTGCTGTTGCTTTGACTGGACCACTGCTATCTCGGCGGGCACTGCATTGATTGTGCTCTGTCTTCAGGATCATACTGGTAAAGCCATGTTTCATTTCTTCTTACAGTTCTTCAAAGAAATGCTTCAAGATCTTGATCTCACTTGTTGAAAATTTTCATTGAAAGCTCTGTTCCTGTCTGTAGCTGATCTGAACACAAAAGCTTTGGCACCCATTGCTGTTTATATTTTATCATTCTTCATAAAACTTTATCATTTGGGTGTCTTTCTCTGGATATATGGGAATTTAAAAATGTGCATCTTAAAAACACAGTGCCAACAACTTATTTCAATATATCAGCTATGTTCTGACCATTGCAGAACCTACTGGCACTTTTACCTTCTTGCAGCTATGCTGCTATTAATGTAGCATAAAATTACATTAATTATGTTTTTTATATTAGCCTTATAATTACACTGGCTATTATAAACTATCCAGTCCATTTTCACATAAAATCGATTTTGATTATAACCTCTTTTATTCTGTATCTATTTAAAGAATTAATTTATTTTCTTATATATTTGCTTAGCCTTAATTCATTGAATTATCACATATATTTTATAAAGTCTCCTCCAGTGTTTTACTTGAGAGATTGACATCAAATCTTACGCCTGTTTGGTATTGCTTTCCAGTTTTAAAAAAATTCACATGTATTCTATTATTTTCATAAAGTCCCTTGATATAAGGATTATTGCTCCCATTCAAAAATCAGAGAAGGTAAAAATTAGGAATATTGGCGACTTATCCCAAGTCAGGTTTATTAAGTGGTAGTCCTAAACTTCAATAGGATTATTTTAGAAGTAAGAGTTATTTTCAGTAACCTAGAAGGGCTCTCTAAAACTAAACTGCTTGAGATAATTAAGCTGAGCTTTGAAAAACACATCCTGTATAGTGGGAGCATGGTACAATGAATTCAATGTCATTTGAGACACTCACATCACATATCATGGTGCCTCGGTTTATGTCTTGTCATTTATTTCAGCTTCTTGTGAATGTGTACTTGACATTCATGTGGGAGACCCAGATGGAGTTCAAGGCTCTGGGCTTTGGCCTGGCCAAGCCCTGGCTGTCACAGACATTTAGGGATTGAGCCAACAGATGGAAGATGACTCTCATTCTCTCTCCCCCCACCCCCCACATTTCAAGTAAAATGCAAATAAGTAAATAAAAACATTCTTAAAAATAAAAGTTTTTTTTTTTTTTTAATAAGGGACTAGATGCAAAAAATGTGCTCTGGGAAGGGACTAATTTGAAGAAAGAACTTGGAAGAAAGAAATTTGAAGTTACTCTACTTTTGTAAGTAAGGACTAACAAAACTGGTAATTGCAGGAATGATGCAAAGAGAACAGAATCCGACTGGTTTTTTTTTAAAGATTTAATTTATTTATTTGAAACTCAGAGTTACAGAGATGCCGAGGCAGAGAGAGAGAGAGAGAGAGAGAAGAGAAGAGAAGAGAAGAGAAGAGGAGAGGCGACGTCTTCCATCTGATGGTTCACTTCCCAGATGGCTGCAAAGGCCAGAACTGCACCAATCTGAGCCAGGAGCTTCCTCCTGGTCTCCCACGTGGGTGCAGGGGCCCAAGGACTTGGGCCATCTTCTACTGCTTTCCCAGTCCATAACAGAGAGCTGGATTGGAAGTGGAGCATCCAGGACTTGAACCAGCACCCATATGGGATGTTGGCACTGCAGGTGGCAGCTTTACCTGCTACACCACAGCGCTGACCCTGACAATCCAATTGTTGATAGCATAAATCATGACACAGGTGTTAAAGAAAATAATTAGATCATCTTACCTTCAATTTAGGAAATTGTCAAAGGTATCACAGCCCTTTTCACTTGTAATGTGACCCACATGATTATGTTTCTATCCACTGCAAGGAATAAATCGGGCTGCAGTTGGACAATCTAGTTTGGGTTTACTGCAAGAAGGTCTGATGCTATACATCAGATTCCTCAGAGGCTGTATTAAAGGAAATGTGGGACAAGAGTAGTGTTCTGGAGCCTTGTTCAGAGGGCAAGATTGTGCATATAAACAGCAAGCAAATTAGGTACTCCAAATGTCTCCATTTGGCACCTTTACAATAAATGTGCATGAATGATTGCAGTGCTCCTCCATTGTGACTTTACCGGCCATCAGGGAAAAAAGGTGAAAGGTGGTTCTTCAAGTTAATGAAACTCAACTTGAAAACCAAATAGCACTAATTAAAAAGAATCATAGTATGCTAGCCTGGCCAATAAGTAGAAACTATTGGTTATTTCACCATTCTGCATCTCTACTTAACATTAAATTAAGGTATAAATAAGTTAAGCAGAATTCTTTTTTCAAAAAAGAAGCTACAAAGAACCTCACAGTCTCTCCAGATAAAACCAGCATGGAGGAGAAGGATAGCCCATACCTTCCTAGAATTCTAAGGCCACAGAAACAATATAGCATAAAAATGGAAAGAGTATTGGAATGATTTTATTTAGTTCTATTATATCGCATTGTTTTCACTAACTGAAAATGAGTGTTAAGTACTGAGCATTGTATATCTGGGTATAAACTGTCATAACAGTCATGAGTAGGATCAGATTATTACTCAGAAAGTAACTTCCAGCAGCTTCTTCTCCTGAAAAGACACATTGGAGACAAATTAGAAATTTTAATCTAAGAAAGACTAGGACCTGAACCAAGGAAGAGCCCATCCTGAGAAGTGGCCCACCATTGCCAGGAGCGCTCATTTATTTCATCCCCTGCAAAACTCCTCTAGTCAAGCGATGTGTGTTTGTGTGTGTGTGTGTTTCTAGCATCATCAGCATGTCACAGATTCATAATTTCTTTAATTTTTTTTTTGACCTCTTTTCCTTCATTCCTTTCTTCTTGGTAGAGTTTTAGATTCACAGCAAGACTTGGAGAAAGATAAAGTTCCCGCCGGCACCGTGGCTCAATAGGCTAATCTTCCGCCTTGCGGCACCGGCACACCAGGTTCTAGTCCCTGTCGGGGCGCCGGATTCTGTCCCGGTTGCCCCTCTTCCAGGCCAGCTCTCTGCTGTGGCCAGGGAGTGCAGTGGAGGATGGCCCAGGTGCTTGGGCCCTGCACCCCATGGGAGACCAGGAGAAGCACCTGGCTCCTGCCATCGGATCAGCACAGTGCGCTGGCCGAAGCACGCCGGCCACGGCGGCCATTGGAGGGTGAACCAACGGCAAAGGAAGACCTTTCTCTCTGTCTCTCTCTCTCTCTCACTGTCCACTCTGCCTGTCAAAAAAAATAAAAAAAAATAAAGTTCCCATCTAGACACATGCATAGTCTCCCCATTACAAAATCTTCCATCAGTTTTTAGAGCTGATGCATCATCATCACTCAAAGGCCATAGTTTACTGAGAGTTCACCCTAATTCCTTTTTTAAAAACTGTAAGAGCATAAACATAGATGTCAACATAATATGCATTTTCTTTCTTTTTTTAAAGATATTTATTTATTTGAGAGGTAAAGTTACAGAGAGAGGGAAACACAGAGGGAAAGATCTAATCCCTGGCTCACCCCCAAATAGCCACAATGACTAGAACTGGGCAAATCTGAAGCCAGGAGCCAGGAGCTTCCTCCTGGTCTCCCACATGGGTGCAGGGATGGCCCAAGCACTTGGGCCATCTTCCACTGCTTTCCCAGGCCATAACAGAGAGCTAGTCGGAAGAGAAGCAGCCGGGACTAGAACCAGCATCTATGTGGGATGCTGGTGGCTCAGGCAGAGGCTTTAGCCACTAAGCCACAGTGCCAGCCCCATAATGTGTATTTTCTTAACTTGAACTTCTATGAAACACAACATCAAAATGTAAAATTGGGATTCAGATCCAATCAAATCCAGTTTCATTAAGCAGATCTGACCTCTTGCTCCTAGAGGAATAGATTACTCCATTTTTTAACTTGTATTAGCAAATGTAAATTTCCAAAGTACAGCTTATAGATTACAATGGCTTCCCCCCCATAACTTCCCTCCCGCCCACAAGATTACTCCATTTTTAAACACTTTTAAATAGAATAAACTATGCCCAAAATACTTTGATTATATTTCTAATAAGTTTATAATTAATAAGTAATTTATAGCAATCAGAACTTCCAGTTAGTAAAAGCATTTTCAGGGCCACCATTGTGGGATAGCAGGTTAAGCCTCCACCTGCAATACTGGCATCCCATATGGGCACTGGTTTGAGACCCAGCTGCTCCATCTATGATTCAGCTCCCTGCTAATTCACCTGGGAAAGTGGCAGAGGATGGCCCAAATGCTTGGGTCCCTGCACCCACGTGGGAAACCTGGAAGAACCTCCAGGCCCCTGGCTTCAGCCTGGCCCAGCCCTGGCTGTTGCATCCATTTGGGGAGAGAACCAGCAGATGAAAGATCTCTCTCTTTGTCTCTCCTCCTCTCTTTGTAACTCTGCCTTTCAAATAAATAAAAACTAAATCTTTAAAAAAATTTTCATCTTGATTTCCACAAAGAGAAATTAAAGAAAAAAGAATAAAAGTATAGATGTGCCAACTCCATTCACACTGAGTTTTCTATTTGGTTTGAAGCACAAATACACTGCAACATATTAACTTGAGCCTCCCTGTTTGTGCTTGCATGATGCCTAGAGGAAATAATCAGAGCCTGGATTCAGCCAGGACTTAACATCTGCCAGGTCTGAGCAATTCACACACACCAAGCTTTCAGAAAAGGTAGAGGGATCTATTTCCCCATCAATTGCCAGGGGCATTGGCAGATTCTGTTTAATGCCAGCAGGACCACCTGGACCCCTGAGAAGTCCCACTTAATTAAGACATTAGCTCCTAACATACTGAAGAAAGCTCCCTGAATTCATACATGGAGAGTGAAATGAGCATTTCTATTGAGACATGTTGAAATCCGATTTCAACTCCCTTTTGTGTACAGCAACCTGCGCTATGTAAAGTGTCAGCCCAGCCTTGCTAACTTCGTTAGAGGGAGAACCAATAACAGCATTCAGCTGTTGATAGAAGAAAGGGAAGAGACTGAATGATTACAGGATTCTTTTAATGCACATAGTGTTATTATGGCATTCTGCCCAGGGCTCATCACAGATAAAGGAGTTTGAAGAGTAGAATTTTTTTATGCTAAACTTAATATACATTCCCTTTCTTTCCTTTTTCCTCCTTTAACTGGCAATGGAATAGAAAAGACATCAAAGCAATTTTACTATAAATCTATAAAAAAACGAATTTCAGAGTCAACTTTTCTGCTTTCATTTCTTAGTGTTTTTATTTTTTATTTTTTGGAAGCTGAAAGGGAGAATAATTCAGTGCCTTTCAAATTGCTTTGGAGAAATATAATAAATCCAATATATATGGAAAAATTTATGTTTTTTTGCGAAATGTATACAACCCTGAGATCTTTCCTTGATATTGATTGTTTCTGAAATTTCTTCTTCAAAGTTTTTTTTTTTTTTTTTTTTTTTTTTTTTTTTTTTTTTTTTCTTGACAGGCAGAGTGGACAGTGAGAGAGAGAGACAGAGAGAGAAAGGTCTTCCTTTTGCCGTTGGTTCACCCTCCAATGGCCGCCGCTGCAGCCGGCACACCGCGCTGATCCTGGCAGGAGCCAGGAGCCAGGTGCTTTTCCTGGTCTCCCATGGGGTGCAGGGCCCAAGCACCTGGGCCATCCTCCACTGCACTCCCTGGCCATAGCAGAGAGCTGGCCTGGAAGAGGGGCAACCGGGACAGAATCCGGCGCCCCAACCGGGACTAGAACCCGGTGTGCCGGCGCCGCAAGGTGGAGGATTAGCCTATTGAGCCACGGCGCCGGCTTCTTCAAAGTTTTTCATACATATTTCACTAGATTTCCCAGACACTTAGTAATTTATAATTCTAAAATCCAATGACAAGATACAAGGTTTAATATCCTGGCTATATGAAGCTATTGTCTTTTGTAAACCACTGTTCCTAAAATCTTCATCAAAACCTTAAAAAATAATAGCAAGGATGGGCATTTAGACCAGTACTTAAGAAGTTGGTTAAGATTCCATGTTCCACACTGGAATGCATAGGATAAATACCTGGCTCTGGCTCCTGACTCCAAATTACTGCCTATGAACATCCTAGGAGCAATGATGGCTAAAGCACTTGAGTCCCTGCCATCTACATGAGACATGAATTAAGTTCACAGCACCCATCTTTGGCCTCATGGCACTTGAGGGCATTTGGAGACTAATACAGTGGATGGGAACTTAGTGTATCAATCAGTCTGTCTCTCTCTTTTTTTTTAAAGAATTATTTTATTTATTTGAAAGACAGAGTTATAGAGAGAGGTAGAGCCAGAGAGAGAGTGAAGTCTTCCATTCCTCTGGTTCACTCCCCAAATGATTGCCATGGCCAGAGCTGAGCTGATCCAAAGACAGGAGCCAGGCGCTTCTTCTGGGTCGCCCATGCAGGTGCAGGGGCCCAAGGACTTGGCTCATCTTCCACTGCTTTCCAAGGCCATAGCAGAGAGCTGGATAGAAAGAGGAGTAGCTGGGACTCAAACCAGCACACATGTGGGAGGCTGGAGCTGCAGGCTGGGGTTTTAACCTGCTGCACCGCACAGCTGGCCCCTCTCTCTCTATCTGTGTTCTCTCTCTCTCTCCATCTTTCTGATTATCAAACAAGTAAATATAATTTTTAAAAAATACAATGAAATATAATAACAATCTCTTGTTTTCATTTATTTTTCTAGAATTTTTCTTTATGTGTTTGAAAATCAGAAACAAAGCAACAAAGACTTAGACACACACACACACACACACACACACAATGACAGAGACTCTCCAAATGCCCATAATAACTGGGGCTGGGCCTGCCTGAAGCCAGAAGGTGGAAATTCAATCTGAGTGTATCGTGTAGGTGGCAGGGACCAACCACTTGAGGCATCACTTGCTGCCTCCAAGGTGGACAATAATAGGAGTTTGGAGTGGATGTGGAGCTGAGACTCAACTCTTACACTTTGATATGGGTTGCAGGTATCCCAATGATTATGTTAAACACTGCACTCTTATTTTAGTTTCTGTGGCTAAGAATTCTGATGGGAATTAGAAAGGTAATAGTGGCCATTCACATTACACCATCAGCATGTGAATGTGCTCCTTGTGAAATTATACTTTTATGGTACTTCTCTGGCTTTGTTTGAATCAGCTATATTGAAAATCATCTTGAACCCAAATTTTGATCCAGTAACTACCTCTCAATACACATTACTCTTGTAACTATTAAAGATTTGTTGGTTCAGCTTTTCAAGGAAGGCTGTTTGAAAGCACAAAGGGTTTCCAGAGTGTACTTATAACTATGTCAAAATTAAATTCAAAGTTGCTTTCTTCCATCAGTAGTTTAAGAGGAAGTTCAAAGTGCAGAGTTCCATAAAAATGGAGTTTAGTGCTAATAACATGGTGCTGGTTCCAAATTATTAAGCTAAGGCAACCATGGATTCCAAGAAAATTTTCTCTGGGTGAAAGGTAACCTTGGAGCCTACATGAATCCATCTGCGCAGAGCCCTGGGTAACTTATCTTCATTGTTCCCCTGGCTGAACGCAGATTGCTCCACTGTATAAATGGCTTGCCATAAAGTAAATCAAACACTAGTTAACAGACAAATACAATCAACAACTGAAATCATCTGCCCTGCCTTATGTGTTGTACTCAGAAGGATGTTGTTTGTGCTGACAAGAAGAACCATGGTCCAGAGACAGACATTTGCCTAAGTTTTCTTCATTTACCTAAATAACAATGGCTTTACTGAGGGGCGGAGGATGGGCGAGACTTTAATAAACATGGATAAGAACATAACAAAACTCCAGTGCCTTCCTTATATTGGACACCAAACCCTCGGCACAGCAAGAAAAACTTTAACTAGATATTAAAGAATTGAAAAACGTTTACCCCTTTGAAAGTCAATCTTTCCTAAAGACTTAGAACAAGGTTGGCAGCCATTCAGTGGCACTAATAGTACTGAAACTGTCCCAAATTTAGAAGATTATTGTGCATGTGGCTATCACAATCTTTCCCTATGGACTAAATCAGTGTTTCTCATCCCTGGCTAAACATTAGAATTACCTGGGGAGCCTGTGGTTTAATTGATCAAGGTTGGAAAAGGGTAAGATTTTAAAGCTCTCGAGGCAATCCTAATTTGCAAAAATAGAGAATAAAACAGATTGGAAATAGTGCATGAAGTTTTCAGAATTTTCACATTCAGAACATACTGGATACAGGCCCCCACCATCTCCCTCACACAGAATAACACCTCTATAGAAGAAGGAATAGTTTGGCAGTGTGCATAGAACAAGAATAATCACATTTGAAGATGGAAATCTTATAAGTAGTAGTAAAATTCTTCTTTTCATACAATATATACCTTTCTCTACAACATGTAACCGCATCAAAAAATTTTATATACCAAGTTAGGACTGCAGAGAGAATATATTGCTTTGATTGTGTTGGGAGCTTTCTTGAAGACAACATCCTCTGGGTAGCAGGAATAAATTTAATAGAAATTTAAGAGTAGACTGATTCAAGAATCAAAATAGTAATCTCATGGTATTATCTCTCTTGAAAAAAAATCTTTTTCACAAATACTCTCATTTCTGGCTTTTTTCCCAAGATACTAATCAATCAAGATATTGTGTGCAGCCTGTGAGTATTCATGGCGAGAGACAAAGGTGAAGGGGAATTCTGGTATCATGGAGGTCCACAAGAGTATGTATACATCATCACCTGTGTGGGGAGCAGCTCGGACTGGACTGGGTTGCTGGAATTAGGACTTATTCTATGCATCTGCTCTCCCACAATATGGCGCTGGGAGAGAAGAAAACAGCTTCTACACAGCTGCCTCCAGTTCAGCCAATAAACTGTAGGACTTGCTCCTGATTGGAGAGCAGCGTACTCGGCGTGTGGGCAGCCGAGTTAGGATTGGTGGAGGAGGACTATAAAGGAGGAGAGAGACGGCATGCACCAGAAACATCTAAGGGGAACATCTGAAGGAACACCTGTGCAGCCCCCGAGAGAGCCGGCCGGCAGTGTGCCGCTCCCCCGCGGAAGTGGGGAATGTGGCAGGGGGAACCGCCCTTCCACAGAGGTGGAAGGGACAGTAGCCAACCCGGGAAGAACCAGCAGCAAACCCAGGAAGGGCCGAGCAGACGAAAGAACAGCGCAGGGTCCTGTGTCGTTCCTCCACGAAGACGGGGAGCAACAACCTGGCAGGATGGTCCACTGTCTACCTGTTCACAGGGAACATAATTGTTCAGATGCTCACCTCTGTCTAGTGAATCTTTTGGTATGGCACTGGCCATCTCCCTCAGGCTGACTTAGTTTCTTTGCTATCCTTATCTCCTGCAGACTCTTGGGTACCTACTACTTCATATATCCAACTTTAGGTTTTGCAATATATTCTTGTTCCCATCCCATGCTGCAGGCTCAGTTTACCCTGCCACAAATTTTAGAAGGTGGCAAATCTCTTTATCTACTTCTGGAGAAATATGATAATTTGATTTTAAAAAGAAATCTTGACTTACAATGAAACAAAATGTCGTTCAAGTATACGATACTTAGAGAACTCATTATTGTTCTAGAAGCTTCCATCATTCTTCACTCGTGTTTTTCATGTCTTGCTTCTTCACTATTATTTTTCATTCTCTTTTTCCCTAGAATTATGAAGATAAAAATTTGGTTGGAGTTTATCCTATTGAGTAAGATAATGGTGAAAAGAATTTTCTGTTTTTGTTTTTGTTTCTATTTCTTATTCCACTTCACTTCCTGATCCACACCAAAGCACTATGTCAAGAAACGATCAAGAAAGTTTGCCTACCTGAGGCTCTAGTCTCTGACACGAACAGTGAAAGGTTGTTGAAGTTCAAGTGAAAGGGGAAAAGTTAGCAAGGCAGAAGCTATGGTGTTGTTGACTCATCTGGATATTGAACGCTTTCTGCTTAGAAACAAAGGAGATTTGATCTTTATTTTGCAAAAATGTTATTTTGGGGAGAAGTTGAAAGTATAACACCAGAAACTTAAATCAAGTGACGATTAGAATTCTTGTCTGGTTCAGAATCATAGTGGAAAGAATTTCTAAGGCTATAATTCTTCAAATGAATGACATCAGGGAGTGGATACTATAGTCCTGTAGTTGCATTTCTGTATAATTTTAAATTACAGCTTCCTAAAAATTTCATATTAATTTGGTCTTTCAGAAAATATAACACATTTGGCAGGAATGCACTAAAATTTTAGAAAGTAGGTATATAATAATCAATGAGTGCATATGTGCTGGGGAGTTGTAAAGAGAGAAAAGATTGATCCTGGCTGAAGAGATGGAAGTTATTCAGCAAGATCACTCAATGAGTCAATATCATGGTGCAAATGAAAACTCTGTGTATTTACTTATTTAAAATCACCCCAGGGTACAGACTCCAGCAGTAAGAATTAATTAGACTATACATAATAGAACACCAATGACCAAGAACAATTCAATTCAACCAAAGATGAATTTTTAAATATCTCTCACTTTGTATCCTAAAAATGAATATAAAATCAATTTACCAAGCCAGCAAAAGCTGCTAATGTCTCCCATTCCACATGTTCTATCGCTCTTTTTTCTGTAGCTCAGATTAATGCCACAATTTCTCCAGTAATAATTTAAAAATTCAGAGAAAATACTTTCTTCCTTTCACTGTCGGGCCACAAGTGGAATTATTGATAAGAATAACACACTTTTTGACCTTAGACCTTTCCCAGATAAAAATCACTATACATCATTTCCTACACATGTATATATACAAAGCAAGTTGTGTGTGTATGAGGATAGGTAGATGTTAGATAGGTAGATGGATAGATAGATATATAGATAGATGTTTTTATATCTCGAAAGTACTTTATTTCATGATCTGAGTTTGTGAACTGAACCCCTACGTATTTGTACTTCTATGCTATAAATACAACTGTTTTCAGAAAGCTTATTAAGCTACCAAATGTCTCCGTTAGTCACTGATAGTGGCTTGAATGAAGATTACCCCATGTTGTGAGACTGCCTTTTGACCCATCAAGTCCCACTCTATCTACCATCCATCAAAATCCAATCCAAAGGAAAAGGAAACTGAGTCAAAAAAATAGCCTCAAGATGGACTATTTCCAAATGGTCTTGTGATATTTCACAAACTTACAGGTTTTTTTGTTTGTTTGTTTTATTTTTTGTTTTTTGCCATGTTCACTGCAGAAGACACAAAACAGTGGTATCTGTCATGCAACAAGAAGTGAACTCAAGTTTAACATTGTCTTCAAGTCAGGAAGGGAGAGGAAGACCAGAGTCCAGAGTGGTATGGACTCTCTGTCCTAAGAGATTAAGTATTAGTTCAACAGTCATTGAAAGATGGCTTTGAATGAGTTGGATGTTTCTACACCACAGGAGGGAGTGTGAATACAATGCCCTGAGGTCCTTTCAGCAACTATTCCCCACTATTTTTATTATCCCATTAATCCTGCCAATTTCCTCATGAGGCCTTTATGTGGTATTATTAGGGCTGTTTTACTGGAGGAAAAACCCTAGGAAAGGTGAAATGAAATTATGTGCTTGAGGTTATGTGAGTCATCAACCATGCCTAGGGAATGAGCCACCTATGCACTCTTCAGAATAATGTGCATATCTATGGCCTCTCTGATAACAGAACTTGCAGGATGTTTGGACTTCAGAGCTAATTTTCTCCACATAGATCTTTTTTTTTTCCTTCAAAAATACTAATGTATTAGAAATTAGTCACAAATGAGTAAACATCATGCATGACTCCCTAAGCCAATTAACATGTCAGGTCTAATTTACTGTTAGACAAATAATTTGAAATATTTGCAAAAGAGCAGCATGAGAATTTAATCTCTGCAATTAGGCAGAGATTTCAATAAATTCTTGATATGCCTTGAGGGAGCTCACAACTCAGAAAGAACCAGCATTTTTTGCTGCCTCTTGTTTGTGAGGGGAAGACAATGCTGTCTCTCTGTAGATTTCAAATTCTAGTATTGGAAGGAAATACAAGAGCTAGTCATGTCCTTAGGTTGATAAGCAAGCTAACCAATGGAGTTAGCTAACCTGATGCTAAGATCTACAGAAAGAGAAGTTGCAAATCCTTTGAATTAGAGCTTTTTTAGATAGTTTCAAACTGTTTTCTTTGGATCTTAAGTTTCTTCTGCCACAATTAGGGATTATTTATTTTAATCATATGAAACACAGTAATTAAGGAATCTATTGTTTCATATATTCTACCTAAAAATTTATGCCTCGTATAATCTCAGATTCTTTTCAATTTCTTCATCAAATTTATTTCCCATTTTTATCATTTTAATGATAAAAGTGTGAGGTGTACATGCAATGAAAATCTGAATTTTACAGAAAGTATGGAGTAGTCTTTGGAATAACTGGCTTTCCAATGTTTGCCTCTATGATTTCCTGGTTACTGGATGGTGGATATCTAAAGGCCAAATTTAAAAGATGAAAAGAACCATCATATCAAGTCACATCTTTTTCACCACTCGCTTACAGTCCCTAAAGTAGACACATTATTTCTTTGGAAAAGGCATAAAAATATGTTGTTAAAATGAAAATGCTATCTGTACAAAGAGCTTACCTATTACAGAGACATTTTTATTTATTTTCTAGATGATTAACCAGTATAGAGTAATCATACAAGTTTGAGATTTTTAATTAAATCTAGTCACATTCTGGATTTTAGTAAGTCTAGCCACAAAATCTAGAATACTGAATGAGTAGACAGTAATGCACCCTAAAAAAATATTTTGATCAATGATGGACCACATATACAATTATAGTCCCAAAAGATTATAATGAAGCTGAAAAATTCATATCGCCTAGGGAATCATAGCTGTCACAAGGTTATAAGGTGTTGTGGTGATGCTAGTGCAAAATAAACCTTCTGTAATACCAGTTGTATAAAATAAAGCAAACACAGACATTTATGGACAGTACATAATCTTTGATAATGATAGTAGATGTCTATGTTAACAGACTTTGTATTTAATATACTATACTATACATTTTATTATTATCTTAGAGAATATCCCTTCTACTTATATAAGAAAAGTTCACTATAAGATAGTTTACCATGATTTGACAGCAGCAAACTCATACGTCTCCCATGTACTGCATATCTTGATTATATCAGTTAACTATGTCTGATTGACTTACTCCCTTTAGGTTTGTGTAAGTGTACTCAATGATGCTTATGTAATGATGAAAACATGTAGCAATACTTTTTTCAGAACATGTACCTGTCATTAAGTGATATTGAGAGGGAAGTTAGAGAGGACTTATTACACCTACAATGAAAATTTCTAGAAGGCTTGAACTGAAGGCCAATGTGTTTGTTATCCCTGCACCCAAAAGGAAGATGATGTTTAAGGAAGGAGGAGCAGAAAGATTTTGAAAATAATTCACAGATTTTATAGTTTTTCCTAGAATTGGCTCTATTATTACATATCCTTAACTGAAAGTGTGAATTCTACACAGTGAAAATGGAACTCACTGTTCTTTGTGGTTTTCATCATTTTGGTTTCAATATTTTCAGAATTCTACAGATAAAGAAAAATGAACCAAATTCTTTCTCCTTTATTTTGTGTCCTCTATCTCCTCACCCATTTTTGTACCCCTGTAACTCTCTTGTCTTCCACTTCCAAGTCCACAATACCTCTGCCAAATATACATACTTTTTATAGCTTTACCTTTTCTGACCCACATTTTTAGTCTAGGAACTATTTAACATTTATTTTTAGAAAAATAGGACAATACTGTGAGCATCTATCCACTTCGAAGTCTGTAACCCAAGTCCCCAAAACTGAAGGAAATGGATACATTTTCAGAAAATCCCACCATCATAAATTGGTGTTTCTCCCCATCTTAGTTGAAACTTCATCTCTTATAACCTCACTCCTTTCTCTCCTTATTGGCATCCATAAATAGTTGCAGAGAACAGCTATGGACCACAAAACAGTAGTTTCAAAGACAAACCAAGGCACATTTCAGGGCAAATATGGTAAACTCCTTCCATCCCTCTACTTTCAGGCAGCTAAGACAATTATAATCACAACTCCAGCCCTGCCACATGCCTGACCCAGTGTTCTGTCACTGTGTGCTGGACAAGACTGTTCATTAACTTGCTTTCTGAGCTAGCTGGTTATAGATGGGGAGGGCTGTCAAGCTGAGACTTCTCAGTTTCTGATTAACTTTACTAAAATTGACCTTGGACATTTCATTAATTACTCCAAAGAATAGCACATGAAAATAATGATCAGATATACTCAGAAATAAAAGCCAAATACGTTGTTTTAGAAAAGGTGTATTACCAGTGTCAATGTTACCCCTAATGGGCTGACCTCACAGTGAGTGCTTAGAATATTTTCTCTGCTGGTTTCTTCTCATTATTTACATTTATTAGCATCAAGCTAGCCTGGCCACAAGCAGTCCCTCACAGGGAATATTTATCCATGAATAACAGCCATGTGAGTAACTGAAATAGTTATAGCATGAAAAATATTTAATAACTCAATTAATGGACAATAAACCAAGGTGCAGATCAAAAAATAAACCACACTTCATCTAAGGATAAGCTTTTAAATGGCATTTTTTATTAGTTTCCTTCCTCATCAAAACTCATCATAAATTCCATCTGGAGAAATAAAGACCCAGGTACGATTACTAACTTAGTAGATGTCTATTATGAGGAAAATCATTAAAGGCTGTTGCTTCACTTGTATGCCACCAATATCCAGGAGAGAGGGCTTAAGTTCATGAAAATGCCATTCTTCCATTGATTCAGTGCAGGTCCTTGGGGTCATTTTACTACTTTTCCTCTCTCTCAGGCCAGGTTCAGTCCATTATGAGTTTCTCTTGGCTTCAACTTCAGATTATATCAATGATATGGTCACATTTAGTTTATCAGCCACTGCCACCCTAATCCATGTCACCATCAACTCTCATGTGGAGTATTTATTAGCTCCCAAACTTACCTACTTCCTTGTGTCTCAACAAAATGTCAGGTGATCCTGTTAGGAGGGAAGTCTAAACCTCTTACTCCTGTTTCCAATGCTCCTGAGACATAAGTCCTTAACAATGGTCCACAAAGCTCTTGTTTGAGTTTCCCCTTACCTCACCACATAGCATTTAACTTCTCATCCCATTAATCTCACCCTTACTCACCCTGCTCCAGCCACACAGGCCTTCCTGCTACTCCTTGAAGCAACAGGTACATGGCTACATCAAGGTGTTTTCCCCAGCTGTTCCCTCTTCCTAAAATACTCTCCTGCAAAGCATGCACATAATTGACTATCGGTGTACTTCAGGTCATTGCTTAAATGTTACCTTCTCCATAAGGCACACACTCACTGTCATATTTCAGCTGCAGCCCACTACACTAGCCTTACTAACACCCTTTGTTTTTCTTTTTTTTTTTTTCACATCACTTATCAACTACTACATCATTTTCTTATTTATTTATTGGATTTTGTCTCTCTTCATCTTACATCCAAAGTCTTGATGAGGTCAGCGTGTACAGTATTTTTTTGTGCATATAATATATATCTGACAAACCTTCTGGGATTTTGGTGGGTATTGAATTGAACTGATAGATCAGTGTAGGGAGAATAGCTATGATAATAGCATCATAATTTCTAATCTGTGATGAGAAACTTAAAACTCATTAATTTCTCTCAGGAATGATGTAGATATTATAAATTCTTATTTGTGCTTATCACTGCTTCTTATACTTGAATTATGATAGTAGATCTAACCATAAATCCCATCATTTAATGCATTAATGATGAAACATATTATATTAGTCAGCTTTTCACTACTATAACTAATATACCTGAGAGAAGTTACTTAGGGATTAAGCAGTTTTATTTCAGTTCATAGTTTTGAAGGTTCACAGTTTAAGATCAAATGACCCTATTTGTCTGGTATCTGAAAAGGATTGAGAATGACAGAATGCTTATGGAAAAAGGGCTGCATGGTGATCCAGGAAGCAGAGAAAGATCATCTAGGCCCAACTCAACTTTTATAATGAGCTCATTCATGAGAACTACCTCCTGAGAGCACATCTCAATGACCTAAAATCTCCCACTGAGCCTCTCTCCTGGACATCACAATTTGATCTTTTCTTGGCTTAATCCATTAACCATTAACATAAATATTTGAGAATCAAACCTACAATACGTGAGCCAATGGACTATACTCAATCTATTATCAGAACCAAGACACATATATAACTAAATCATAAATATATTTTAAAATACTTATTTAAATATATTTAAAATATCCCAGGGTAAGTGTTAGGAAACTGAAATCAGAAGTGGAGCCAGGACAAAGGTACTCCAGTATGGTTTATAGACTTGCCAAGAGGTGTTTCAACAGCTGTGACAAATGTCCACCCAATTTAGTTATTAAAATAAACAATATCCAAACAACTTTTGTTCTTATTATTTGGCTGAACACCACCCTTCTTCTTTCCCTCATCCCAGACACAATAATGTAGTTCAGAAAGTCTGTGACTCTTTCCCTTTTACAAAAATGAAAAGACCCTTCAAATTATCGCAGCTTTTGTATCTGCTGTAAAGACTTCCTCCACTTCTCTTCAATATTTTTAACTGACCTAAATGGATCACTTTGCAGGCCCTCTTGCCAAATGACAGTTGATATCATTTCTTTTTTTAAAAAAAAGATTTATTTATTTGAGAAGTAGAGTTATAGGCAGAGAAAGAGAGAGACAGAGAGAGAAGTCTTCCATCTGCTGGTTCACTCCCCAGATAGCAGCAATGGCTGGAGCTGAGCCGATCCAAAGCCAGGAGCCAGGAGCTTCTTCCGGGTCTCCCATGTGAGTGCAGGGGCCCAACAACTTGGGCCATCTTCTACTGTTTTCCCAGGCCATAGCAGAGAGCTGGATCAGAAGTGGAGCAGCCGGGACTCAAACCAGCACCCTTATGGGATGTCAGCATTGCATGCAGTGGCTTTAACAGCTACACTACAGAGTCAGCCCCTTGACATCATTTATTATCAATTATAAATAATATTCACATATTTTTTGCCAAAAGTTTTCTTTATTTACCTATAAACATACATATAAACATTGACACTCTGCTGAGATTTCAAATAAATTTGAAGAATGTTTTATTAGGAGGTAACTTTACTGATTTAGCTCTTACTTTCCTATTTTTTCCTGCATTTTTCTTGATGTCATTGCTTCATTTAAGATATCTTAAAGTGTTTTGCATTTCTGCATCTGATGTCTTCTATTTGAAACCTGTGCAAATGGCTGAAAATAAACTGTGTGATTGCATAGGCCCTGCTGAGCACACAACACTTGCAATAGCTGTCAAGAACATGACTTTTCAAGGGGACGATGGCCATTCTGTGAGCAGGAGCTATCTTCATCTCCATCCAAAAGGGAGGAATGGGTGTATGTGAGTTTCTTTTCTGCAAAGTCCAAATGCCTCTGAGCCACTCACCTTCCTCTTTGGGAGAGCCCACCTTCAGGGGCCATCAGGACTGTAAGTTTGCTGCCATCAGGGGTGTGTACTGTAGGACTGTAACACACGGGCATGATTACTCCACCAACACCAGCAGCAGCAGCACCACACCCACAGTAGCACACGCTCTTGTTGTTAACTAGATGCAACTTTCCAACTTGTTAGTTAATGGTTTATTTTTTTCTCCTAAGACAGTTTTTATTTATTTATTTATTTATTGCTTTTGCTCAAGTTGTCTATCCTTGCTGGACCCCAAATCCATCTGTTAATTCCAAATTGAACAATTCTCTCTGCAGGTTTCCAACCTCAATTCTGTGCCTCTGTGCTTCTCTTTCTTAATCCTTCATTCTCCCAACCCAATTTTAATCAAGTTTTCCCACTCTATTTTTTTAAGCTGCTACAAATCTCACATAATAATCTACTTTCTCCTACGATGACTGCTTGCTTTTCTTATTTTTACCTTTAAAAACTCACACTAAAATCAATTGGATCTGAAAATGATACTAAATTCTTTTCTTTTAGAGCTTGTCACATGTTAACTTCCCTTATTTCTTACTCTGGATTTTAAATTTGTGTGTATGTGAAAAAAGCCAAATGCAGACTTCTCATCTTTATTGTCTTTAAAGCCGAATTAAACTTCTATTATTTTTCTCATAATTTAAGAGTGTTACATCAAATCCACCCAGGATTAGGGCCAAGGTGTTTGCCAGGCTGCACTACATGTGTCCTTAGAAGCTGAAATGTACTTATGGTTTTGGAAACTATTTTAAATACTCTTAAAGTGCAGTGTGCTTAAAACAGTCTCATCAAAACCTTTTTATAATTTGAATTTTACTGCCTAATCATCCTCTTTGTGAATTCTAATCTTAATATATTGGGTTGTTATAAAGCAAGGCCCACCTGTATTAATCTACAAGTCCTCTGGGGAGTAACTTGAAGTGCTGAAGACAAAGGCTTCCCTTCCTAGATCAGCTCTGCTCTGCTCCATGTGTAGACCAAAGGTTCGCACACATTTTGATTTTAGACTCCTTTAACCTTCTTTTTTTTTTCAGATAGAGACAGTGAGAGGGAGAGATAGAGAGAGAAAGGTCTTTGTTGCGTTGGTTCACCCCCCCAAATGGCCACTATGGCCTGCGTTGCGCCGATCTGAAACCAGGAGCCAGGTGCTTCTTCCTGGTTTCCCATGTGGGTGCAGGAGCCCAAGCACTTGGGCCATCCTCCACTGCTTTCCCAGGCCACAGCAGAGAGCTGGACTGGAAGAGGAGCAACCGGGACTAGAACCTGTCGCCCATATGGGATGCTGGCGCCGCAGGCGGAGGATTAGCCAAGTGAGCCACAGAGCCAGCCCCAGATTCCTTCAACATTCTTAAAAGTTGTAAGCTGGAGAAAGGGAGGGGTGGGCACTTGTTGCAAGTTAAGACACAGCTTGAAATGTTTGTATCCCATGAAAGAGTGCTGGGATATTAGTCCCAGTTCCAGTTCCTGCTAATACACACTCTGGGAGACAGCAGGGGATGGCTCAAGTATTTGGGTCCCTGCTACCCACAGCGGGGGAGCAAAATTAAGTTCTTGGCTTCTGACTTCTGCCTGGCTTAGCTCCAGCTATTGTGAATCCAGCAGATGGGATCTCCCTACCTCTTTAGAGAGAGAGGTCTTCCATCCAGTGGTTTACTCCCAAAATGGCCGTAATGTCCAAGACTGAGCCAATCTGAAGCCAAGAGCTTCCTCCAGGTCTTTCACATGGGCACAGGGGGCCAAGGACTTGGGCTATACTCTGCTGCTTTCTCAGGCACATCAGCAGGGATGTGGATCAGAAGTGGGGCAGCCAGGTCTTGAACTGGTGCCCATATGGGATGCTGGCACTGCAGGCCAGGGCTTTAACCTGCTGCACCACAGCACTGGCCCCAAATTTCAGAAATTTGAAGAACACTTACTAACAGTTTAAAATAATGAGCCCATTACATGTTAACATAAATAACATAACATATCTTAGTGAACCATAAATACATTTCTAAATGAAAAAAGGAGTGAGAAGGTGAACATTAATCTACATTTTCACAAATTTCGTTAAGACCTGACACATAAAAGACAGCTGGAATCTCCTATGTGCTTCTGTACTCAATCTGTTGTGATGTAACATTTTATGTGTATCTGCAAAACTTGACTGCATACTTATGAGTGGATGGGAGTGGAAAAGACCTGCCATATTACCAAAAAATTTAACTTTGAGAGCCTCCTGAAAAGGTCTAAAGAATCCCCCCAAAGGTCCTAGACACCATGCTTTGAGAACCGATGTTACAGAGAGTGGTCCTAACTAGGAAAAGCAGGCTAAATAGGGTGAAGACAACAGTGGAGTTAGTAAAAGCAGAACATACTGTACCTCACTGTAGAAGGACAGAGTTGAGTTTAGGATGGAGCAATTCTGCTGTCACTTACCTGGTAGAATAATGCTGAATTTTTTTTTCCTTGAGATCAATTTTAAATGTGGTTGGAGGACTTATTTGTCCTGACAGCATGGCAGGCAATATGATGGGTTTGATACTCCAGGAATTTAAGTTGGCCTTCTCTTCTTTCTCTGCATTTCTCAGTGGGGAACGTTCAACACGTTTCCCAGCAAAAAATATCCTGCCTCAAAGACTCATTTTGCTGTATTATGGTACATATTCTTTAAAAAAAAAAAGATGTACTTATTTATTTGAAAGTCAAAGTTACACAGAGAGAGGCCAGGCAGAGAGAGAGAGAGAGGCCTTCCATCCGCTGGTTCACTCCCCAGTTGGCCACAAAGGCCGGAGCTGTGCTGATCTGAAGCCAGGAGTCAGGAACTTCTTCCAGGTCTCCCATACAGGTACAGGGGCCCAAGCATTTGGGCTATCTTCCACTGCTTTCCCAGGCCACTGCAGAGAGCTGGATCATAAGTGGAGCAGCCGGGACCCAAACCAGCGTCCATATGGGATGCCGGAACTGCAGGCGGCGGCCTTACTCACTACCCCACAGCGCCAGCCCATTATAGTACATATCCTTAAAGGTACAATTCTTATCTCTCAGCTCTAAGCACCACTCTGCTGCTTTGATCACAATCATATTGGGAGGAAATACTTACCTTGCCTGGTAAACATAAAAATCAAAACCAACAAGTAGCAAGCAAACCAATAAGCAAAGCATTGACACAAAGGACTTTTTATGACCTTGCTTGTGGAGATGAAAACACTAGGGTATCATCAAGTTAAACTAAATTTCTGCCCAAAAAATTTCAACCAGACATCATAACTTTCTATCAACTTACTTCTGTTGATTCTTTACCCCCCACCAACCAGGGAAATAGAAAATGATTAAATAAACCTACTGACAATGAAAATCCCAGGTTTCTCAGGGAAAATGTACCTTTTTTTCACCCTTTGATCTCTCTCTGTAGGTTGCTGGCTTAGGGAAGCACAGTCATTTCTGGGAGGCAACATTTCAAATTTGGAAGGATCCTAGTTGTACAACATATCCTGCTTCAGTTAAGTGGGTGCAGTTCTTCTCCCAGAGTGACCTAAGCACTATAGGATATATAGTACACGTCCTATGAAGTCAGCATGCTGTTCCTGGTTCCTAAAAATTACAATTATAAATGAATTTTTCCACTGAAGCAATGATCACAGGGAGAGATTTTTTCCTGTGGTCTTCACAGAGTGAGAAGTTGTGGCTACTTTAATTTTTTTTAATTATTAGAGGTGTGTGTGTGTGTCTGAAAGAGAGCTTGACATGAGGAGATGGGGATGAGGAGGGGGAGAGAAACAGTAATGTCATTGCCAGGATTAAGAAGCTATGTCAGAAAGATCAAATGGACTAATCTACCAAGGCTACGCTACTGTTGGGGTAAGAGCGTTTTGTTGAACTACCTAATGTAATAAATTGCATTTGGAAGCCTTTAGATTTCTGTACAAAGTTTTCACCCTGATCTAATTGGAAATGCTACTCACATAGCCAGGAGGATTCTGAAAAACAGAACAGTGGATTAACACTATTTTTAAAAGTCAAGAAATCTTTTTCCTCCCAAAGGAGAGTTTTCCAGACATTAGCTTCAACTGCCAAACATTATAAAATCTCCCCTTTCTCTCTCTCTCTCCCTTGACTCTTGAGTCTTCTGTTCTCTCTTCCCAACCACTCTCTCCCTCCCTGCCCATCCCTACTGCACTCCCAGCTAGCAGTGTTGTATGAAAGAAAGGGGTATCATAAACAACTCTAAAGGCCTGGAGATACTACTCGGCCTTTTAAATCTTAGGCTGCAAAAACAAAAACAAACAATAACCAAAAAGTTGAAATAGGCTCATCAAATCATGTAAGTTAATCTTCCCAGAGAAGCAGAAGGTAGACCAGAGTAGGTTATCCTCAAGGCCACATTCAATCCTGTTGACGATGATTATGATGAAGGCAATGAGGCAGATGAGGCAGGGGAAGGAGGAGAGGAAAGTGGTCCAGACAATAACCCAAAGAAGGATCAAAACCCAGCAGAGTGCCAGCATCAGTGAAGCAGAATGTATATGGTCTTGCATATCTTTGATGAGGGAAATTGAGTTTATAAAATTCTAAGCTGGTTTCTATTCAAATAAGAAAATATTCAAAACTACATCTGACTTTTGTTAAACTAGAGATGGTTAAGGAACTAGCTCACTGTAAATATAATCTTCAAGTTACTTTCCTTAAACTATGGCTTTTTCCTATGTGATCTCACTTGATGTACTAATTTACCTGATCAATTCCAGCAACTAGCAGTATATACATAACTGTGTTCAAAGCCGCCCTCTGAGGCAGAGTCATTTAAGTGGGGAATAGAAATTAATCTTGTTTGTTCTTTTCCTTCATTCCCACCACCACTACATCCTCTTCAAATGTTGGAGTGGGCCCAAAAAGTGTCTTAGGAACACAAGAGCCCGGGGTACAATATCAGCAGTTTCAACTTAGCAAAGTAAAGTTTGAAAATGGGAAGTTGCACATAAAAGAGGGAGCTTGTCTTCCAGAATTTTGTGTTTTCTCTTCACAGTATTTGCATTGTATGTGAAGCGTTTGCAAAACAGAAACCAGAATATTTTGATTAATCACACAAAATATAAGAGATGGCAGAGTTTGCTAGAGGAAAACTGAATATATGAAGCATTCCAAATGTGTGGCAAAACCCCCAAATATTGATGTATTCTCAATATTCTCAGCACGTCTAGATTTTGAATGAACATTTTATTTTCTTGTCAGTGATTCAGAATTTCCACTGCTCCTGTTGAGCAATGAGGGAAAATCATGCCAACTGGGAGAAAGCTTTATTTTAAGGTTGAAGGCATGAAATAAGCACTAAGAAAACAATTGTACACCTGTTTTCAAGAGTAAAAAGGCATCTCAAATCTGCTTTGCTTTTGAAAATTTGGCCAAGAAGCGTATTTCAAAGGCCCAATAGCCCATAACATTATTCCCAGGGCTCTGTGTTCTCTGCCTAATTGGGCTTCCGCACATTTGCATAAGCATGATACTTCATGATTAATGCATAAAACCCAGCATGGAGCCTGGGATCAATTCGCCTGTAGAGGCTTTCCTCCCATTGAAAACAATCAGCGTGCCTACAACATAATCTATCATATCTGTAGATATGACTGCCTTGTAGACCATCACACCTCATACATGCCATGACAAAACCTTTACACGCTAGCGTAGAGAGTTCTCAACTTCTTCTGAGTGAGAAGGACGTTTTATTTTAAGAAGCCCATGGCACCACTTTGGAACCATTAATGATGCTGGGAAAAGTGTATTTACACACTTAGGGGTCAAGGCCACATATTTTTTCTATTTAGCCCAATAACTAAATGAAAATGTAAGATTTTTAAACATTTTACAATTACCTGCACCTTCACACACCAAAGGAACATAAGGATGAGTTCCCGAGTAATGACTGCCAGGGTGAGGGACAGTGTTGAACCTCAAGAGTGAAATCCATTTAAGCCAAGATGGGTTGCATGCGATTAAGGGGTGCAACTCTCCATGTGGAGCAAAACATTCCAAATAGTCTTCCTTGCGTCTTTCTGCCTTCTGGATTGTTTAACTAGGCAGGAATCAATTCCCAACAGTGAGAGTCATGACAGAAGTATAGAAGACTCTCGGAAATACCCCTTTGTAAAAGGATCCAGGATAAAGTTTTTAGATGCTTTAAAAAATATGGCGTGTACATATGATGTATTTATTCTTCCAGATACTTTGTAATTTTACAGGTCTATGAGTGTTTGTGTGTGTGTGACTCTTCATAAGTTTGAAAATAAACCTAATACACACAATTTCTGTGACTTGCCTTTCTGTTTCCTGCAGTTCATGGCCTTTTCCTCCAGTAGTACATTTATGCCTACTCTCTAATAATGTCATGATATCATGTTGTATGGATTCCAAACACAAAATATTCTCTCACCATCCCTTGTTTTCATTTTTCATCATTGTGAGCAATTTACATATCTTTTAAATAGCCAGATGACATGTAATTAGTTGCATATAAATTTATAATAGTCACATCTTCCTGTTGAATTCATCCCTTAATTATTATATATTGCCTTTCTGTGTCTTAATAGTTTTTGTGTTAAAGTTCATTTTGTCTGATATTAGGATGGCTACACCAACTCTTTTTTGGTGTCTGTTATCATGGTTTATCTCTTTCCATCCTTTCACTTTCAGTCTGCATGTATATTTCTTGGTGATGTGTGTTTCTTGTAGGCAACAAATAGATGGGTTTTCTTTTTAATCCATTCAGCCATTCTGTATCATTTAGCTGGAGAGTTGAGAAAATTTACATTCAGGATAACTATTGATAACTAGTAACTTTGCCCTGTCATATTTCCATTAATAGGTCTATTTTTTTTTGTTTTGGGTTTCCTTTGTACCTTTATTGGACAATTTCTGCTTTCACCTTCTTTTGCAGTGATGCTCCTGTTTCTGTCTTTCTGTGTGTAGCACATCCTTGAGCATCTTTTGTAGGACTGGACAGGTAGTTACAAATTCAATTTCAGTTTGTTATACAAGATCTTTATTTCACCTTCATGCATAAAGGAGAGCTTTGCAGGGTATGGTATTCTGAGTTGACAGTTTTTTCTCTTAGGACTTGGAATATACTCACCATTTTCTCCTTGCCTGTAGGGTTTCAGAGTTCCTCTGAATGTGATCTGACGTTTCTCTTGTGCACATTTTAGGATCATTTCTTTATGTTTTATTGTTTTACTACAATGTTTGTGGTGAATATCTTTTCTGGTCTTGTCCTGGGAGTTCTGTGTACTTCCTGTACTTGGATGTCTCTTTGTTTCTCCAGACTGGGGAAGTTTTCTGTTATTATTTCATGAAGAAGGCCTTATAATCCTTTCTCTCCTTACATGCCTTCAGGAACTCCTAAGACCTGTGTGTTGGGTCATTTAATAGTATCTTGTAGATCTCCAACAGTTTTTTTGTTTGTTTGTTTGTTTGTTTGTTTTATAATTTCCTCTTCTTGTTTTTGTCTGACTGTAAAACTTCCAGAAATTTGTCTTATAGTTCTTATATTCTCTTTTCTGTCCACGTATTCTGTTGTTAAGGCTTTCCATTGTGTTTTTTATTTGATGTATTGAATTCTTCATTTCTAGCATTTCATTCTGACTTCTCTTTAATGTCTCAATTTCATGGGAAAACTTTCATTTAGTTCCTGGATATGCTTCTGATTGTTTCTAATTAATCTACTGATTGATTTTCTGAATTCCATTTCTGGCATATCCTCAATTTCTTCATCTTCACCTCTACTATTGAAGTGTTGTAGTGTTTTATTGGGAGGCTCATAGTGTCTTCCTCATTCTTATTTAGGGTTCTTCCTTTGTTTTTCAGTATTTGTATATGGGAGGGGGGGTCTGGTTGCTCTTCTCTTTAACTTGTGTCTTTGTGGTTGAGTGGGACATCATCTATACTTTGAGTGAGTATCAAGTAAGTGAATGCTAGATGAGGTCTGGGTGCTCTAATTAGTATTCCAGGGTGGAGCAGATATCCAAGGTAAGGCCCCCATGGGGCTTTGTAGCTTTCCTCTGGTTATCTGGTTTGGGGAGGTTGTTCACTTCTGTTGATATGACCCACCCTTCTCCTCACAGTTGTGGGACACCCAGGTGTTAGTCATTGGTGTGTTCAGTACTAGTTTGCACTATTTAGTGAACTGCACCTCTAATCTGTGGAGACTTCCTGTGAGCACGGTTCCCTCTGTTATGAGCTGCTATGGGTCTGTGTGTTGCAAGTGGGTGCACGGAGCCGGAGCCCCTCCTACTGGAGCTCGGCTCACTTTTCAATGGTGGTGGGCGTGGGTATGAGCTTCGGACAGGCAGAGCTTCGCCTTGCTGTATCTTGTTTGATAGGGGAAGAAATTCTTCTGAATCGTTGTGGCTCTTGTTTTGGGGGTTGAGATGAGGTGACCCCGCTATTGATGGAGGCGTACACAGAAGGCAGGGGAGGCAGTCCCCTGCTTGCATCGAAAAATATAAACAAAGCAGCAAAATGGTTTCTACAGGCTGCAAGTCTGGGTGGGGGAAGGGTAGAGACTGGCGGGGAGGGAGTTGCCCGACCTCCCTATTTGTTCCTTTATATATTTTTTTATTTCCCCCGTATGGACTTCAAAAGCAGTTTGCCAAGCTCTCCCTCCCGCTGCTATCCGCAGCTCTGTGGACCCGCAGATTCCAGTCTCACCTGGTCCTCCGGGGGCCAACGCTTACCTCCCTGGTCCTCCACCGCTTCCTTATCTTATTTGCTCTTTTGTTGTGGACCTGGACAGTCTCTGCTGTTCTCTATGGGTTTCCCGCTGCGAGTTTCCCATGGCTTTTGGTCGGGCATGTATCTTCTCCCCTTTTTAATTATTAATTTTGCCCCGTCTGATTCAGATCGTCCTGTTGCTATTCCGCCATCTTGTCACACATTTCGCCTATTTTCTTATTGAACTGCTTGCTAATCTTCATCACAGTGATTTCAGTGTGCCTTTCTCTATATTTAGGGATTCAATCACTTAGTTTGACATATGTTTTACAGATACATTTTGGCTAATGTAATATTTGTATCTTGACTTTATCTACCCATCCATGCATCTGTATGTCTAGCTTACCTAACAGAAAATTTTAACATGTATTCTTATATCATTAATTTTTCTTTATGGCCTCTGGGTTTTATGTTTATTCTTAGAAAAATGTTTCTGTTTATTCTCCACTCAAAGGATAAAAAATAATTCATTTATGTGCACTTATAAAATAATTATCATTTGTACATTATGGTTTTTACTAATTGTGGGTTTATAGTGATATAAGAGCTGGAGGATATTGCTTTATTTAAATGTTTATTGCATAAGTTGCTAACTTTCCCATGGCTGCTTTGTAAGAAGCACATATTTACAAAGATTTGAAATATCAACAATATCATATATCAAATTCTCATAGACACTTGACTCTATTTTGGAATTTCTGTTCTGTTTCGTTGTCAGCAGGTCTATTCTTACATCTGTACCATACTGTTTTAATTATTGTAACATTCATGGTGCATTTTATATTTGGATACAAGTCCACCCACATGACTTTTCTTTTTTCTCTGAGTATCCTATAAAATTTACATTTCAGAATTATTTCTGTCAGGTATAAAAATGAAAAATAAAATAAGACACACTGGTATTTTGGTGGAAAACTACAGTTTTCTCAGTTAATTTACAAAGAATTATACCTGTAGTATTGAGTCTTCTAACCAAAAAGCAAGGTATTCATACATCTTTTCAAATTTTCACTATGTTTTATGTCCCACACCAGTGTTTTAAAGTTTTCTTCATGTAGGTTCTGCACATTTTCTGAAGTTTACTTTCTTTTTTTTTTTAAGATTTTTTAAAATTTTTTTTAACTTTTATTTAATGAATATAAATTTCCAAAATACGATTTATGCATTACAATGGCTTCCCCCCCATACCGTCCCTCCCACCCACAACCCTCCCCTTTCCCACTCCCTCTCCCCTTCCATTCACATCAAGATTCATTTTCGATTATCTTAATATACAGAAGATCAGCTTAGTATACATTAAGTAAGGATTTCAACAGTTTGCTCTCACACAGAAACATAAAGTGAAAAATAATAGATGATTTTTTTAAATGATGATGAAATCAGATCAGACCTATTGTCATGTTTAATCCCAGTGAGAGTCAAGTTGGGAGTTGATAATATCTTTTTTTTTTTTTTTTTTACAGAGGATCAGTTTAGTATGCATTAAGTAAAGATTTCAACAGTTTGCACCCCCATAGAAACACAAAGTGAAATATATTGTTTGAGTACTCGTTATAGCATTAAATCTCAATACACAGCACATTAAGGACAGAGATCCTACATGAGGAGTAAGTGCACAGTGACTCCTGTTGTTGACTTAACAGATTGACACTCCTGTCTATGGCATCAGTAGTCTCCCTATGCTCCAGTCATGAGTTTCCAAGGCTATGGAAGCCCTCTGAGTTCTCCGATTCTTATCTTGTTTAGACAAGGTCATAGTCAAAGTGGAGGTTCTCTCCTCCCTTCAGAGAAAGGTACCTCCTTCTTTGATGACCTGTTCTTTCCACTGGGATCTCACTCGCAGAGATCTTTTGCCAGAGTGTCTTGGCTTTCCATGCCTGAAATACTCTCATGGGCTTTTCAGCCAGATGCGAATGCCTTTAGGGCTGATTCTGAGGCCAGAGTGCTATTTAGGACATCTGCCATTCTATGAGTCTGCTGAGTATCTCACTTCCCATGTTGGATCACTCTCCCCTTTATTTATTCTATCGGTTAGTGTTAGCAGGTACTAGACTTGTTTATGTGCTCCCTTTGACTCTTAGTCCTTTCATTATGATCAATTGTGAACTGAAATTGATCACTTGGAATAGTGAGATGGCATTGGTACATGCCACCTTGATGGGATTGAATTGGAATCCCCTGGTATGTTTTTAACTCTACCATTTGGGGCAAGTCAGCTTGAGCATGTCCCAAATTATACATCTCTTCCCTCTCTTATTCCCACTCTTATGTTTAACAGGGATCACATTTCAGTTAATTTTTAACACTTAAGAATAACTGTGTATTAATTACAGAATTAAACCAGTAGTATTAAGTAGAACAGACAAAAAAAAATACTAAGAGGGATAATGTATTAAGTTGTCCATTAGCAGTCAGGGTTATGCTGATCAAGTCACCGTTTCTCATAGTGTCCATTTCACTTCAGGAGGTTTCCTTTTTGGTGTTCAGTCAGTTGTCACCGATCAGGGAGAACATATGGTACTTGTCCCTTTGGGACTGGCTTATTTCACTCAGCATGATGTGTTCCAGATTCCTCCATTTTGTTGCAAATGACTGGATTTCGTTGTTTCTTACTGCGGTATAGTATTCTAAAGAGTACATATCCCATAATTTCTTTATCCAGTCTACCGTTGATGGGCATTTAGGTTGGTTCCAGGTCTTAGCTATTGTGAATTGAGCTGCAATAAACATTAGGGCGCAGACCGCTTTTTTGTTTGCCAATTTGAATTCCTTTGGGTAAATTCCAAGGAGTGGGATGGCTGGGTCGAACGGTAGGGTTATCTTCAGGTTTCTGAGGAATCTCCAGACTGACTTCCATAGTGGCTTGACCAGTTTGCATTCCCACCAACAGTGGGTTAGTGTCCCTTTTTCCCCACATCCTCGCCAGCATCTGTTGTTGGTAGATTTCTGCATGTGAGCCATTCTAACCTGGGTGAGGTGAAACCTCATTGTGCTTTTGATTTGCATTTCCCTGATTGCTAGTGACCTTGAACATTTTTTCATGTGCCTGTTGGCCATTTGGATTTCCTCTTTTGAAAAATGTCTATTGAGGTCCTTGGCCCATCTCTTAAGTGGGTTGTTGGTTTTGTTTTTGTGGAGTTTCTTGATCTCTTTGTAGATTCTGGTTATTAACCCTTTATCTGTTGCATAGTTTGCAAATATTTTTTCCCATTCTGTCGGTTGTCTCTTCACTCTCCTGACTGTTTCTTTTGCAGTACAGAAACTTCTCAATTTGATGCAATCCCAATAGTTGATTTTGGCTTTGACTGCCTGTGCCTCCCGGGTCTTTTCCAGAAACTCTTTGCCTGTGCCAATATCTTGAAGGGTTTCTCCAATGTTCTCTAGTAACTTGATGGTGTCAGGTCGTAGATTTAGGTCTTTAATCCATGTTGAGTGGATTTTTGTGTAAGGCGTAAGGTAGGGGTCTTGCTTCATGATTCTGCACGTGGAAATCCAATTTTCCCAGCACCATTTATTGAATAGACTGTCCTTGCTCCAGGAATTGGTTTTAGATCCTTGATCAAATACAAGTTGGCTGTAGATGTTTGGGTTGATTTCTGGTGTTTCAATTCTGTTCCATTGGTCTATCCATCTGTTTCTGTACCAGTACCATGCTGTTTTGATTACAACTGCCCTGTAGTATGTCCTGAAATCTGGTATTGTGATGCCTCCGGCTTTGTTTTTGTTGTACAAGATTGCTTTAGCTATTCGAGGTCTCTTGTGCCTCCATATAAATTTCAGCACCAATTTTTCCAGATCTGAGAAGAAGGTCATCGGTATCTTGATTGGTATTGCATTGAATCTGTAAATTGCTTTTGGGAGAATGGACATTTTGATGATATTGATTCTTCCAATCCATGAGCATGGAAGATTTTTCCATTTCTTGGTATCCTCTTCTATTTCTTTTTTTAAGGTTTTGTAATTTTCATCGTAGAGATCTTTAACGTCCTTGGTTAAGTTTATTCCAAGGTATTTGATTGTTTTTGTAGCTATTGTGAATGGGATTGATCTTAGAAGTTCTTCCTCAGCCATGGCATTGTCTGTGTATACAAAGGCTGTTGATTTTTGTGCATTGATTTTATACCCTGCTACTTTGCCAAAATCTTCTATGAGTTCCAATAGTCTCTTAGTAGAGTTCTTTGGGTTCCCTAAATAAAGAATCATGTCATCTGCAAAGAGGGATAGTTTGAGTTCTTCCTTCCCAATTTGTATCCCTTTAATTTCTTTTTCTTGCCTAATAGCTCTGGCTAGAACCTCCAGAAGTATATTGAATAGCAGTGGTGAGAGTGGACATCCCTGTCTGGTACCAGATCTCAGTGGAAATGCTTCCAACTTTTCCCCATTCAATAGGATGTTGGCTGTGGGTTTTTCATAGATTGCTTTGATTGTATTGAGGAATGTTCCTTCCAAACACAGTTTGCTTAGAGTTTTCATCATGAACGGGTGTTGTATTTTATCAAATGCTTTCTCGGCATCTATTGAGATAATCATATGGTTTTTCTTCTGCAGTCTGTTAATGTGGTGTATCACATTGATTGTCTTGCACACATTAAACCATCCCTGCATACCAGGGATAAATCCCACTTGGTCTGGGTGGATGATCTTTCTGATGTGTTGTTGCATTCTATTGGCGAGAATTTTATTGAGGATTTTTGCATCTATGTTCATCAAGGATATTGGTCTGTAATTCTCTTTCAGTGCTGCATCTTTTTCCGGCTTAGGAATTAAGGTGATGCTGACTTCATAGCAAGAATTTGGGAGGATTCCCTCTTCTTCGATTGTTCTGAATAGTTTGAGAAGAATTGGAGTTCGTTCTTCTTTAAATGTCTGGTAGAATTCAGCAGTGAATCCATCTGGTCCTGGGCTTTTCTTTGTTGGGAGGGCCTTTATTACTGTTTCAATTTCTGTCTCAGTTATGGGTCTGTTTAGGTTTTCGATGTCTTCCTGGTTCAATTTAGGTAGGTTGCATGTGTCAAGGAATCTTTCCATTTCTGATAGGTTTCCCTGTTTGCTGGCATACAAGTCCTTGTAGTAATTTCTGATGATTCTTTTTATTTCTGTGGTATCTGTTGTTACATTTCCTTTTTCATCTCTGATTTTATTGATTTGGGTCTTTTCTCTTCTTTTTTTAGTTAGTTGGGCCAATGGGGTGTCAATTTTGTTTATTTTTTCAAAAAACCAGCTCCTCGTTTGGCTGATTTTTTGTAATTTTTTTTGGATTCAATCCTGTTGATTTCTTCTCTGATTTTATTTCTCTTCTCCTACTAGATTTGGGTCTGGTTTGCTGTAGGTTTTCTAGATCCTTGAGGTGAATTGAAAGCTCATTTGTTTGGTGCCTTTCCAATTTCTTGATGTAGGCACCTATTGATATAAACTTTCCTCTTAACACTGCTTTTGCTGCGTCCCATAAGTTTTGGTATTTTGTGCTGTTATCCTCATTTACTTCCAGAAAGTTTTTGATTTCTCTTTTGATTTCTTCTATGACCCATTGTTCATTCAGGAGCATGTTGTTCAATCTCCATGTGTTTGCGTATGCTCTAGGGATTCCTGAGTTGCTAATTTCCAACTTCATTCCTTTATGGTCTGAGAAGCTGCATGGTATGATTCTAATTCTTTTGAATTTGCTGAGACTTGCTTTATGGCCTAGTATGTGGTCAATCCTAGAGAAGGTTCCATGTACTGCTGAGAAGAATATAAAATCTTTAGCTGTAGGATTGAAAGTTCTGTATATATCTGTTAGATCCATTTGGGCTATAGTGTCGTTTAAATCTACTGTCTCCTTGTTGATCTTCTGTCCTATTGATCTGTCTATTTCTGAGAGTGGAGTATTGAAGTCCCCCAGTACTATTGTATTGGGGTCTAAGTCTCCCTTTAAGTCCGTTAACAAATCTTTTAGATAAACCGGTGCCCTGTAGCTAGGTGCATATACAATGATAATTGTTATATCTTCCTGTTGAATTGATCCCTTAATCATTATGTAGTGTCCCTCTTTGTCTCTCTTAACGGTTTTTGTGGTAAAGTTTATGTTGTCTGAAATTAAGATGGCTACACCCGCTCTTTTTTCATTTCTGTTGGCATGGTATATCTTTTTCCAGCCTTCACTTTCAGTCTGTATGGATCTTTGTTGGAAAAATGTGTTTCTTGTAAGCAGCAAATAGATGGGTTTTGTTCCTTAACCCAATCAGCCAATCGGTGTCTTTTAACTGGACAGTTCAGGCCATTCACGTTCAATGTGACTAATGATAAGTGGTAACTTTGCCCTGCCATTTGCCAAAGATAAGTTCTAATATATGCTTTGAATTCCTTGTGATCTTTTGCTGTGAGCTTTCCTTCCTTGGTTTCCTTCCTTTACCTTCTTTCATATTGATGACCGTGTTTCTTTGTTTCTGTGTGTAACACATCTTTAAGCATCTTTTGCAGGGCTGGACGAGTGGCAACAAATTCTTTCAATTTCTGTTTGCTATGAAAAGTCTTTATTTCACCTTCATTCACAAATGATAGCTTTGCAGGATATAATATTCTGGGCTGGCAGTTTTTCTCTCTTAGTACCTGGGCTATATCTCGCCATTCCCTCCTAGCTTGTAGAGTTTCTGATGAGAAGTCAGCTGTGAGTCTGATTGGAGATCCTCTGAGAGTAATCTGATGTTTCTCTCTTGCACATTTTAGGATCTTTTCTTTATGTTTCACTGTGGAGAGTTTAATTACAACGTGTCGTGGTGAGGGTCTCTTTTGGTCGTGTTTATTAGGGGTTCTGTGGGCTTCCTGTATTAGGATTTCTCTGTCCTTCTCCAAACCTGGGGAATTTTCTGCTAATATCTCACTAAAAAGGCCTTCTAATCCTTTCTCCCTCTCCATGTCTTCAGGAACTCCTAGAACCCGAATGTTGGGTTTTTTAATAGTATCCTGAAGATTCCCGACAATATGTTTCAGATTTCTAATTTCCTCTTCTTTTCTTTGGTCTGACTGTATCCTTTCCTGTTCTCTGTCTTCTAAGTCCGATATTCTCTCTTCTGCTTCACCCATTCTGTTTGTAAGGCTCTCTATTGTGTTTTTCATTTGATCTATTGAATTCTTCACTTCAGTCACTATCACAGTTTCCTGTTGTACTAGTTGTTTCATTTCATTTTGATTCCTCCTTAATATTTCATTTTCACGAGAGAGATTTTCTATCTTGTCCACTAAGGATTTCTGTAGTTCAAGAATTTCTTAATGTTCTTATCAATTTTTTGAGGTCTGCTTCTTGCATTTCTTCTATGTCATCATCCTCATAATCTTGAATTGGGGTGTCTTTTTCATTTGAGGGCTTCATGGTGACTTCCTTGTTTTTATTACCTTGGTTTTTGCGTTTGTTATTTGGCATATTGGAGATATTTGGTTTCTTCACTGTGGTGCTTTTTCTTGTTATACTATGACTCTAGATTAAGTGGACTATCTGTTTTTGATGGAGCCTAAGGGCTTGAGATGGGTGTGGCCTGAGAGCTCTGTTTGGTGTGCCAAAGGTGACACTCCCAGGTTAGGCGTGGTAACCCTCTCTCTCTCTCTCTCTTTCTTTTTTTTTTTTTTTTGATTCAAAAGGGAAGTTATTCTGCACAGCTGAATGAAGTTGGAGGTAGTTAGCAGGCAAATGATATACCCACAGGAGCCAGAGATCAGAAGCTCTTTCCCAAGGACCACACAGGGAATCTGTTCGGCCCTCAGAGTGGGCTCAAATTCTCCTTCAGTCTCCCACTGTGTTGCCAAAGTTACGGAATTGTAGCGTCTCTGGAGAGTGCTCACGTGAATTCCGTGAGTTCTCTCCCCCACCGTCTCTTTTTTCACAGTCTCAGTTCAGTAGCACCACAAATTTACTAGGTCCTAATCTCCTGTTAATTTGCCCCGCCCAGAGTCAGGTTTTTCTGCTAGGCTCAGGGCCGGTGCAGACCTGAGGTCGCTCTGCTTATGACGTATGTCCAAGATGGCGCCTGCTCTCTGTCTTGCTCGCCCTTGAGAGGTGAGTGGAGAGAGAGAAACCCGTGTCCGTACCAGTCACCTTTTTTTTTTTTCCTCTCTCTCCCTTCCAGTTAGCCTGGTGAAGTTCCCCCCCCACCCCGGGGGGTCGTTCCCTCTAGTCTCCTCTCTCCACTTGCCTGCCGGTGTCTCGGGCTATTGAGGTTCGGCTCACCTCGCGTTCCAGCGCTGGTGTGTTGAGTCTGCCGCTGGTGTCCCGAATTGTGGGCTCCCACGCTCTCCACGCAGCGATTTTTTTAAATTTTACTTGAAAGTCAGAGTTACAGAGAGGAGAGGCAGAGAGAGACAGGTCTTCCATCTGCTGGTTCACTCCCCAGTTGGCCGCAATGGCTGGAGCTGTGCCAATCTGTAGCCAGGAGCCAGGAGCTTCCCTGGGTCCCCCACGCAGATGCAGGGGCCCAAGGGCTTGGGCCATCCTCCACTGCCCTCCCAGGCCACAGCAGAGAGCTGGACAGGAAGTGGAGAGCCTGAACTCAAACCTGCACCCACACGGGATGCCAGCACCGCAGGCAGTGGCTTCACCTGCTACTCAACAGCGCCGGCCCCTAAAGTTTACTTTCAATTTTATTTTTCTCCTTGCTTTTTGACTGAGATACTTTCTTTCACACCAGTTATTTCTGTTAAAATAAAAGCTAATTATTTCATAAGTTAATTTTGCAGCCAGGCACTTTATTAAATATTCATACTGTTTTTAATAGCTTTTCATATGATTCTTTGTTGCTATATAGGTACATTATCATAAAAAATAAATTTATCTCCCTTCTTACAAAATTTATACTTGTTATTTCATTCCCTTGTCATCCTTTGGTATATTAGTATGATAAATGATTTGGGGATGAGCACTAGTTACTGATGATTTATTATTTTTAAAATTATTCATTAAACTCTGTTTTTATGTTAATATTTGATATTACATTTTACTTAAAAGTTTGATGTTGACATTCATTAATAAAATTGATCTGAAGTTTTCCCTTTTTGCTACCATTTTTAGATTATGTGATCAATTTGAATAGGCTTTAAAAAATTACTCAAAAACTTACTTTCTTTATCTGTCAACCTCCAATAGAAGAACAGACACCCTTCAAGGTATTTCAAGAAGAGAGGGTTTAAAAGAGGAAATTGGATTTCAAAATATTTGGGGGGCCAGCACTGTGGCTTAGTGGGTTAAGCTGCCACCTGCAGTGCCAGAATCCCATATGGGCACCAGTTCAAGTCCCGGCTGCTCCACTTCCAATCCAGCTCCCTGCTAATGCACCTGGGAAAGCAGTGGACAATGGCCCAAATCCTTGGGCCCCTGCATCCATGTAGGGGACCCAGAGGAAGTTCCTGACTGCAGGCTTCATATTAGCACAGTTCCGGCTGTTGTGGCCAACTGGGGAGTGGGCCAGCGGATGGAAGACCTCTCTCTCTGCCTTTCCTTCTCTCTCTGTGTAACTCTGACTTTCAAATAAATAAATAAATCTTTAAAAATTAGTTTTAAAAATATTTGGAAGGGCAAGAAGAGCAACAGAGAGAAATTAGATTTACAAATTGAGATCAGGACTGAGAGGAATAGCTATAGTCCCCAAAGGAGAGGTCATGTGTTTTAGCTACTATACCTTTGGACCCTCGACTCCTGCTACTCATGATATCTCTCACAGCAGTGTGAGACTTGCCGGAAGCACAACATGACTTCTCCATCCCTTCCTCATCCTCCTCCTCCTCTTCCTTTTCCTCCTCCTCATCTTACTCCTCCTCCTCCTTATTCTTCTGATAACTGATTATATTTAATATCAGGAGATACTAAATAATCAGATATCAACTGATTATATTTAATACTCCCATAAACCTTATTAAGATTTTAGAGGTGCAGAAGATTGTTACTAGTATTAAAATTGTTTTTACCTGAACAAGAATAACAGTTATTTAAAATCTGAATCATTGGATATGATATTTGTGGCCAGATGCCCTTTGATTTCTCATTTTATTTTTTCATTTTATTTAAGGTAATAAATTTCATACATTTTATGTGTACAGATTTAGGAATGTAGTGATACTTCCCACCCTACCCTCACTTGTGCCCAGGTTCCCACCCTTCCTTCTCCTTCCTCTCCTATTCCCTCGCAATTTTGACAATGATCTACTTTCAGTTTACTAAACTCATAAAATTAACCCTACACTAAGAAAGGAGTTCAACAAATAATACAAAGAAAAAATATTATTTCTCAACAGTACAGACAAGGGCTGTAAACAATCATCTAAATTCAAAGTGTCAATTTCACTCCTATACATTACATTTTTGGTAGGTTATTAGTTGCCACAGATCAGAGAAAGCATATGATATTTGTCTTTTTGGAACTGGCATATTTCATTAAGTATAATTGTTTTCAGTTGTATGTATTTTGTTACAAAAGACAGGATTTCATTCTTTTTTTACTGCTGAGTAGTATTCCATAGTGTATATAGAGCATAATTTCTTTGCCCAGTCATCAGTTGATGGACATCTAGGTTGATTCCATATAAAGGGCACAAGAAACTCATCGGCAACAAAACAAACAATCTAGTTCAGAAATGGGCAGAGGACTTAAGTAGACATTTTCCAAAAGAGGAAATTCAAATGGCCAAAACACATAAAAATCAGCTCAAGATCACTAACCATCAAGGAAATGCAAATCAAAACCACAATGAGGTTTCACCTTACCCTTGTTAAAATGGCACTCACAGAAATCAACATACAGTAAATGCTGGAGAGGATGTGGAGGAAAAAGTTTCCCTAATCCACTGTTGGTGTATGGAAATACTCAGAAAGCTGAAAATAGACACACCATATGACCCAGCAGTCCCACTCCTGGGAATTTACCCAAGGGAAATGAAATCAGCATATGAAAGATTTTATCTCTACCTCTTCTTAATCTTGCATTACTGCCTCCAACTGGCAGAACTCTGCTAATAAAAACCCTACTTCAAAATCCTGAAATATAAAGGAGACTACAGATGGCTAAATTTCTCTAGAGTATATCAAAGATGTTGGGTAAATGAAGTTATTTACAAGGTAATGCAAACTGTTTTCCAAAATAACTGTACCAATTTGAATGCTTACAAGCAGAAATTTAAGAGTACTGATTCCTTTGAATACTTGCTAACAATTTCTTTAAGTTGTCTTTGATAAACAGCATCCTTGGTTTTATTGGAGTCAAATGTATCCATTTTTTCCCCCTTTAGGATCTTCCTTTTTGTCATAAGAATTCCTTCATTACCTAAAGGTTAAAATTATTATTTTCTGTTTTTAAATTTAATCATGTCACATTAGGTTTTAAAATTTAAAATTTATTTTTGTGTAAAGATGGGCTGGAGTCTGCCTTATTTCTTTTTTTCATATGTAACTAATTGTCAAAATACCCTGCCTGGAAAAGACCACTGTTCCTTACTGATGTGCAATGCAGCTCCCTGCTATGGCAAATTCTGCCGCATATGTTTGTATACTGGGGGATTATCTATCTTGTTACACCTGTGCATTTGTTCATCCTGTGCCAATGTCACATGGTCAAAATTTTTCTTTTTTTGACAATTTATTTATTTGAAAGGCAGAGTTACAGAGAGAAGGGAGAAACAGAGATCTTCCATCTGCTAGTTCACTCCCTACATGGCCAAAATGGCCAGGGCTGTACCAGACCAAAGCCAGGGCCAGGAGCTTCTTCCAGATCTCATCTATGGGTGCAGGGGCTCATGGACTTGAGTCATCTTCTAATGTTTTCCCAGGCACATTAGCAGAGAGCTAGATTGGATGTGGAAGCAGCCAGTACTCAAGCCGGCACCCATTTAGGTTGCTGGCACTGCAGACTGCAGCTTTACACATTGTGCCACAGCACTGGCCTGCGTGCTGCTCTTTAGAATTGTTTTGTATATTTTCACCCTTTTCTGTGCTTTGAATTGTTAGACTACCTTGTGAAGTTCCACATATACATGAGTGCACATGTGTGTACAGAAACACAAATGTATGCATGCATTTACCAAACTGGAGCTATTTTAATACAGTAACATCGACTCTCTGAATAAAATAATTCTTCTAAATCTTTGAGGGAGACTTTTTTTCTGATTTCAAAACCAAGGATTTTGGTTTTGGGGGTGATGGTGGGATAAGGCTCTCCTTGAAATTCACTAGTGTCTCTGGGATCTGTTTTTGTGTTCTCCGTTCAACACTTTTTCCTGGGATGCAGTAGGGCAGGATCAGGTTTTCCATCATTGCAGAGGAAATTCCTATTACATCATTGAATAAATCCACTTTTAATCATATTATTCTATACTGTGAGGGATTCCTAGTATTGAAGGATTTAATCTCTAATTTGTAACCTTCGTATCTATGATAGCCTTTTAAGATATTGCTTTGTATCTTTTTCTGCTTCATTTTACATTATTTTACTATGAATTTTTTCCACGTTACTGTTGCTACCCTTGCTGATTCCGGACTACACTATGTCTAATTTGTAAATTAACCCAGTAACGGTGCTATTTTTACTCAAGTGTTTTGACTTACAGATATTCACATTCAAATTCTACTATCTTCGAAATTATTGGTCACTTTCATGTTTTACTTCATGGATTAAAATTCACCTCAGATTTGATATGGGAAATTTTTGGTGTTTCTGTTTTCAGTATTCTCTTGGGGTGGCCACTTTACTTGCAATCATTGTCCTATTTTTTCTTTCACCATATGAGGACTCTTCAAAAAATTATTGGAAAGTGAAATATATGAAAACATTATGCATGAGTTTCAAAACTTTTGCATCAAAATAACATATCTTTTAGTTCCATTATCTACAGGCTTTTCAATGTATCTTCCTATTTTGCACACATTTTATTTGAAACTTCTATAGCAACTATTTATTGTTCTTTCCAACACCTTCTACTTTCAAAATGTGTACTGTTCCGCAATTATTTCATTTAATTTTTTTACTGAGGTAAGTGTTGTGATGTAGCAGGTTAAGTGGCTGCTTTGAACACACAGCCCATATCAGAATGCCTGGGGTCAAGTCCCATCTCCACTTCATATCAAGCATCCCCACTGTTCTCTTGGTCCTGTTTACATCCTGCCATTATTGGTTAAAATCAAGAATGACTAATGTTGTGTCCTAACACTACTTTCTGTTGTCTATTTTTTTTTAACTCTGGGCCTGTTTTTTGTATGTGTGTGTGTGTATATGTGTCCTTTTTACTGCACGTTACGCGTTATGCAAGAAAAGTTGGACAGTCTCCAGACATTACTGCATGTTATCTTCCCCACTCAACTTGAGTGAAAACAGAAGGTCATGATCTAATCTAGACATGATCTGATGTGAGGCTGAACTTCAGTGTTGGTAAACCTGAAGCCCCTCTATCCCATCTTCTCCAACCATCCTAGACTGCGGCTTTCTGGGGAAAGCCTATCAATAGGCTATCTATAGACTTTCTATAGACTCAAAGTCTATCTAGTGGCCTTTCCTCTTTGACGTTTTCTGAACGCTACGTTTTCTTCTCATTGAGAGCATGAGACTGTCAATTTCTCTCTTTTAGTTTTCAACATATATTTGCTAATTTTCTTAAGCTCTAATGCTGAGAAGTTTATGAATTTAACAAGTGCTTGAAAGGGAAAATCCCTGAGGGCCAGTCTTACTTTCTTCTGCTTCTCTTCACTGCATAAATTGAACCATCATATCTTTGCTGTGTTGTCAGCCATGAAATCAAGTTGTGTTTCTCATGCCCCGGCTGGCTGACAGAGTCCCTTGGTTTCTATCTCTCTTAGCAAGAGCTCTCCCCAGATTCTCAGCCTAGCACCAGCTGATTTCCAGAAATGATAACCAAAGCATTGGATGTTGTCTGTGTAATCACGTCTTCTCAAGGTCTGGCTCCTTCCATTTAATGCCTTCCAAAGGTTCCTTTTTTGTGTTTTATCTGGTTTTCTGGTAGTCCTCAGTGGGCCTGTTTACTTGATGGCATTTACTCACTCACATTTAGAATGTGAGTCCCACTATGAACTTCTCAGAGCCCTTCACTGTCTTGAATCACTTATTTTCCAGCCTTATCACTCAGTACTCTTAGCGTCTAATAACATAACTTTAAAAATGTAGAACACATAATCACACACTTCTAGAACTAAAGGAAAGGAAGATCATTTGACTCAAGCATCTTAATCCCCAGATAAGGAAACAGAGGCCCAGGAAGATTCAAGTGGCTAATCTCAGATCACACAGGAGAGCTGGCGCCAGAGGTCATGTGCGCCTACTCCTGCCTAGGCACTAGCAGAAGAAAGAGAAAGCAGACCAAGAATGGCAAACTTACAGTCCTGTTTCATACCAAGAAGAAATATTTCCATTCCTTCTCTCAGTGAATAAGACCTATTGTTTTGTAGCACATGCTTCTACTGACACTATACTTGTCTCCTAACATTCATTATTATTTTTCCAACTTATTAGTTATAGCTGTTATTGCTGAGCCCAGAGCCAGAGATAGCCATCATGCTGAAAGCCAAGCTTCTTATACCAAAAATGAAGAAATCTGGGATAACATCTATAAACCATCTTCCAATCTGTTTTACAAAAAAGGAAACCTGTATATCTCATATTTGACAGTCAAGCCTGTAGGGTTACCAGAAGAACTGTTGTATAATTTATTGTCCAAATGGGACACTGTTTGAGCATGATAGAAGATGCTATTAATAATTACTCCAGGACAAGAGGCATAAACCAGCCCTGGCCTGGGTACCCTCTAGTTACCAGATAATTCATTTCTACATTTCAAAAACAGTCCTTCTCTAATACTTCCTTAAGGATTCCAATTATTTTCATAGGTGAAAAGAAGTATTCATTGCTAGAGAATGCAATTTTTTAAATTAACAGACTTGATATTGTAGAGAAACTCTAGGCTTACAGAAAAAAGTATAGAAAGTGGCGAGTTCTCATGTAGCCTCTGATCTCATACTACCCATTTTTTCTTATTGTTATCTTGCAAGGGGGTGATATATTTGTTATTCTGTTATTCATGAACCAATAGGATATACTATTATTAAGTGAAGATAATAATTTACATAAAGATTGATTCTTTGTGTTCCATGTTCTTTGGGTTTCACCAAATATCTGCTGATGTGTATCTACCTTACAGTATCATACAGAATAGTTTCCCTACCCTAAAGATCCTCTGTGCTCTGCCTACTTGTCCCTCCCTCCCCCTCCATCTCTGGCTACGTGTTTGTTTTTCCTGTTTCCATGGTTTTGTTTCTTCTAGAATGTCATATAGTTAGAATCATACACTATTTAGTCTCTTCAGATTGGCTTCTTTCCAGTTATTTGTTTTTCTAAAATTTAATTCCTTGGTATCAAGTGAGATTGTCTCATCATGAAGAAAGTAGAGGTTATTTTAAAGTAGACAACAGGATTTAAGGATCCCTGTGCAAGAACTCTGGGAGAAAGGGAGGGTTTTTTTTGTTTTGTTTTTTAAGTATAAAAAATAAGGTTCATGGAGAGAAGTATTGATAAGTACCACTTTTATATTAGAAATGTCTGTAAGATAAAATAAATGAAGTAACAAGAAGAAATACAAATTAGGAGGTATTCACGATCCTTATATCTAAAAAAAAAAAAAAAACAAACAAACAAAAAAAAAAAACAAAAACGTTTATAAGCAAGTGGCTTCATTTCTGACCAGGAAAGTAGAAAAAAGCCCTGGACCCAGCCCAAGAGGCAGGCCAAGGAGATGGATGGAGAAGGCTTCCAAGCAAAAACAAAAAGAAGAGCAGAAGAAACTTGAGGAACTGAAAGCAAAAGCCTCTGGAAGGGCCCCTTGACCACAGGTGGAATTAGGAAATCTGGCAAAAAGTAAACTATTCCACGTACCTGATGAGACGTTGACCCTTGATTCCATTTCTATTTAAACCTCTGCATTCTCTGCCATAGAGCATCTTGTGCCACCTGCGTTTATAACGATGGGTTATCTTGCAATCTGTTGTACATTTACAAACAAATTTTATTTAAAAAAATGAAAAATCAATCAGTGGCTCACTCTCTCCTTAGTTGTTTTCACTCAGCCAGTCTTAATTTAGCTGTGAATTCAAAATGAACCCAGCCGGGAATCTTTCTAGAGCCTGCCCTTATGTCCTTTTTCTACTTTAAATTCTGCATTGCCCGAAATTAAATCAACTCATTGGAAAATAAATAAAGATAAAATCCATAATAAACAAATACTTCTATGAATCAATTTAAAAAAATAACAAAGTTTTTAAAAATAAGCAAAGGTATAAGAAAAACACAAAAATATGGCTTGTCACTAAAATATTTAACAATTCTCAAATTTAATAATCAAGGAAACAAAACTCGAACAATGAAACACCACCCCCTGTCCATGAGGTTGAAAAAAAATGGAAAATCTGTTAGTTCAGTAAAAAATAAGGACATTGAAATACAGAAATTCTGGTGACAGTTAAATTGTAAAGCACCATTTCGTTGACAAACTTGGAATTTCATTATAATGTTGATGATACACACACTCTAACACTCAGTAATTACATTTCTTATATACCTAGTGTTGAAATCTCTCAAATGTCTGCATAAGGAGATACACAGAGGATGCTTACCATAATAATGTTTGTGATAGAGAAAAAGTGTAAACATCCAAGTTGCTCTCAATTTGACAACACAGTGTATCTTGTTCATACAATGGAATGCTAGACAGGACTAAATAAATGAGCTAAATCCTGACTTCATGATGATAAATCGAAAAAAACAAGTTGCAAATTAAATATATAACATATCATACAGCACATTCATATAATCCTTTTATCATAAAAGAATAGTGATCAAGGTACAAAACATGTGGGAATAACGTACTACAATTCACAATAATTGTGGAATGAGGAGAGTAAGGAAGTGAAACTAAGAGCCTTAGATTTATGTATTTAAAGATAAGTGTGAAAAAACTTTGCAAAAGAATAATAGCTTTTTAAAATTATGCTTAAGGGGCTGGCACTGGGGCATAGTAAACTACACATCCCATATAGGTGTCAGTTTGCATTCCGTTTGCTCTTCTTCTGATGCAGCTCTCTGCCTATGACCTGGAAAAGCTGTGGAAGATGGGCCAAGTGCTTGGGCCTCTGCACCAGCATGGGAGACCCAAAGGAAGCTCTTGGCTCCTGGCTTTGATTCAGCCTGGCTGCAGGCCGGCTTTGGCTTGGCTCTGGCCATCGCGGCCATTTGGGTATTGGGCCAGCTGATGAAAGACTTTTTTTCTCTGTCTCTCCCCCTCTCTGTATCTCTACCTGGATATTAAAGGGGAAAAATGGTGCTTGAACAGTTTATAGATATCTGTTATATTATTTTCTGTAGTTTCTTTCTTTTTTTTTTTTTTTTTTTTTTGCCTGTTATGTCTGCTATTTAAACACTTCCAGGCTTTTGAAAGATCTTACTTCTTTTCCCGTAAACTCCCTGCTACAGCTGCTAATTAGGGGGAAATCTCATTGCACAATGTGACACACAAAGAGAACATAGAAGATTAGTTAGAAAAAAAGTCATAAAATTTCAAGTACTGGCTTTTTATACTCACTGAACATGAAAACCTTGAGCCAGCTACCTCACCCTGACAAGCTTTAATTTTATCATTTATAAAATGGAGACATAGTAATATCAGTATTAATATCTAACTTAGAATCTTAAAATAATCCAAAGAAAAATATATATGAAAAAATTTTATTAACTAAAAATAGAACAATATTTATTTCTATTATTATTATATCTCCTACATTAGGTAAAATCAAATTGCTTAATTGTGTCTCTTAACTTCTTCTAGATGGGTACTTACTGAAATTCTTATGACAGAAGAAATGACAAAGAAAACCACAATAAAGAAAAGTGAAATTAAAAGATAACCCACAAACCATAGCATTAATATAAATCATATGCATACATGTTATAAATAATATTTATTTATTTATTTAAAGACAGAAAAGAGAATTGAAAATGAATCTTGATGTGAATGGAAGGGGGGAGGGAGATGGAAAGGGAAGGGTTGCGGGTGGGAGGGAAGTTATGGGGGGGAAGCCATTGTAATCCAATAAGCTGTACTTTGGAAATTTATATTCATTAAATAAAAGTTTAAAAAAAAGACAGAAAGACACATAGAAAGAGACATAGATCTTCCATCCATTGGTTCACTTCCCAAATGGCTGCAGTAGCCAGAAACTTAGTATTCAAACTAGTTCTCCCATATGGCTGACAGTGATTTAAGTATTCAAGCCATCCTTGTTACCTTCCAGGGTGTGCAGTAGCAGTAAACTGGAACTGGAAGCAGAAAACCTAGGCACTCAAATATGGAATGAGGGAGTCTGCATATAAACTGTGGTGTCAAATGCCCACCCCTTTTAAAATTTGTGTCTCTGTGTGTGTGGGTGGGTGTGTTTACTTAAAAGCCAGATATTTGTAATGTATTTATATGTAAGATAAAGGGAACTTATTAGGAGCTTATTTTATTTTAAATATAATGTGAGAGGTTAAGAGATGAGAGAGAGAGAGAGAGAGAGAGAGAGAGATTCCATCCAACAGGAGCTCCCCAAATTCTGAAAATGGCCAAGGGACTGAAGACAGGAGCCAGGAATTCAATCCAGATCTCCCACTTCAGTGGCAGGAACCCAACTACTTGAGCCATCACCATTGCTTCCCAGAGTGTACATTAGCAGGAAGCTGGAATCAGGAGCTGGAGCTAGGAGCCAAACCCAGGAGCTTCAAGGTAGGATGCCAGCATCCTATCTGGCATCCTAACAGCTAGGCCAAACGTCTGGCCCGCTTACTGTATGTTTTAAAAATTTCAGGCCAAATTTAGATTCTCTCATGCTATTCTGCATAATTGCTAGATATTTTCAATATGTAGCTTATACTTTTCCAGATCTTTGGAAAAGAAACATAAAACATTTAAAAAATATCTTTTCTGTGTTAATTTCTTCATACTTTAAATTTAAAATAAAAGTGTTTCTAAATTTTTGTCACATATGATTAGATTTTCATTGTTTATATTTCATAATGCATATAACAGTATAACATATGAGAAATACAAGTACACATAAATAAGAAAATTAAAAAATAAGTTAAGGGTCAGCACTGTGGCACAGTAGGCTAAGTCACCTCCTGCAGTGCCAGCATCCCATATGGGCATGTCATGGTTTCTCCTCTTCTTATTTATTTGAGAGGTAGAGTTACAGACAGTGAGAGGAAGGTCTTCCACCTGCTGGTTCACTCCCCAAATGGCCGCAATGGCCGGAGCTGCGTCGATCCAAAGCCAGGAGCCAGGAGCTTCCTCCCAGTCTCCCATGTGGGTACAGGAGCCCAAGCACTTGGGCCATCCTCCACTGCCTTCCCAGGCTACAGCAGAGAGCTAGATTGGAAGAGGAGCAGCCAGGACTAGAACCGGCGCCTATATGGGGTGCGGGCACCGCAGGCAGAGGATTAACCTACTGCACCACGGCGCCAGCCCCAAGGTTGCTCCTCTTCTGATTCAGCTCCTTGCTAATGAACCTGGGACAGCAGTGGAGAATGCCCAAGTGTTTGGGCCCCTACACCCTTGTGGGAGGCCCGGACAAAGTTCTTGGCTCCTGGCTTCAGATAGGCTCAGCTCTGGCTGCTGCAGCAGTTTCGGGGGTGAACCAGCGAATGGAAGACCTTTCTCTCTGTCTCTCCCTCTCTCTGTCTGTAACTCTACCTCTCAAATGAATAAATAAATATTTTAAAAAAGTAAGTCAAAGTTACAATTACATCTGGCTGTATTTCAATTATAAAATATGGGCCAACACAAGAGTTGTACTAGCAGAAATTACCAAAGAAACCTCTGAATGATTGAAAAAAATTAACATAATATGACTTTTAATTACACATTTAGTTAATTCTACCCTTATTTTTCTGCACAGCTTCCCTTCCACTGCTTGGCTCTGGCATCCTCTAGGGCAGTGTCCTTCAAAGCAAATATGTAACCCCAGAGTTATGAATTACTGGGGTGTGGAAAAGATACTAGATTATTATTTTATAATTTCTACATAAAAGAAAAAATTGAACTATCTTTTATGTAATATACAAACTTATCCTATATCCTTTCCTAGTCTGCACATCAGATGTTTAAATATCATGTCAGATTGTCAAAGGAATCTTGCAGAAAGAGTGAGAGTTCCACAATGTGGAGGAGTTGCCATACCACACCCTCATGTGCTTTCCACTTTCCCAAGCATCACAGATCTTAGCCAGTGGATTTCCACATCTCATTATCACATTCTAACAAAAATCAGCTTTCACTGGATGACTTGAGGCTTAAAAGAATTACTGCAAAAACAAAAACAAAACAAAAAGCCTTAATAAAAGATAATCCTAAAACGTCACAACCAAACCTCACATAAATGGAAGCACAAATCGCAATGCTATTTCTAGAACAAGTTCTATATCAGATGCGTTATGAAGTAAAAACAACAGAAATTTAATGAGAGCTGACAAGAATTCAGAAAGCAAGTTCCAAAAGAACATAGACTCTTTGAAATAAGGACTTAAACCCAAGTTTGCATTTTAAGGACTTAGTCACAAAGTACATATTATGCCCTGAGATCCTAGTTAACTTTATGGTGTCTTTTTAATCTCTATTTTTGTAAATGGCTTATGATGTATATGGTATCCTATGCTCATAATTCATAAACAACCAAACATGTTTTGGGCACATGTAGAAACAACAGTTTTATTCTTGAAATGGTATGATTAAAATTTTTTCAAGACAATTAATTACATTTACCTAGTTTGTTTACCTGATCTTGTTCCAACTAGCATCTCATTCTGCAAAGAGGGTGATTTGTTGGATCAAAAGTTGATCAAATGACACTTGTTTCCAAAGCTCTTGGTGCAGCTTTTCCATCTCCTGGGTGATCTGTGTCTCTTGGGATAAGAGACCCTTGATAATCTAGCAGCCTTCATTTCTCAAGCTTTACTCCTTTCCCCTCCTCTCATTCCCTGAGCCTCGCCTTTCTCAATTCCTGGCCTCTTCCAAGTCATTCTTAGCTCCCTCATATTGTTAAGGCCTTGAAATGAATACTCTCTTTAAATGCCCAAGGACTCCAGTTCAAATATCATCTTAGTGAAGTCCCTTCAAACCAGAACCTGGGCTCTTCCTCCGTCTCCATGCATGCATCTGTTGGAGCATCACCACAACAACCATGGCTGCCATCCAAGGGCAAGTAAACTGCATAACCGCTTCAATCTGTGCTTTCACCAAAACAAAATAAACACTTAATTCTAAATTTAAAGTTACTCAGCTAATAATTTACAGAAAAAGAATTTATCCTCTTCTTTCTGTAACCCCTGAAGCCTGTGATTTTCACTGTTTCTTAGCAACATGATACTTACTACACTCATCTACGTTCTTATTTGTAATGACCTGAAACATTCATATTTGCATCATCAGTGCCTAGCAGTGTCTAACATGCGCTGGACACTCAATAAACAGTGATTGCATTGTTAAATGACAGAACAGACAAATGAATGTATGGGCAGTGAAGAAGTATGGGAACTAAAGACGTCAAAGTGTTTTGGTAATTTAATAACTTGCATATCAGGTCTAACAATGGACTAGAAGTGGGTCTCAATGACAAGGGCAGAACAGTGGGTCTCAATGACAAGGGCAGAACAAAAACTAAATATATTGAAGTGTGAGTATCTGAATTTGAGACCCTGGTCCAACCCCTCAATACAGCTTCTTGGTAAGGCAGATTCTTGAAGGCAGCAGTGATGCCCCCCATGGGAAACTGGATTGAGTTCCTAATTTCTGACCTCAAGCGAGGCATCCTCAGTCATTGGGGACATTGGGAATGAGTACATCTCAAGGATATTCTTCTCTCTTTCTGTGTGTGTGTGTGTGTGTGTGTGTATTTTTGTCTGTCTCTCTGCCTCTTAAATATATAATAAAATATATTTTAACTAAGTATCTTTTTAATCCATTGTCTCTTTCATTTTTAATTGACGAATAATTACATATGCATGGAATATAATGTCATGTTCTGATATATGTATACTTTGTGGGATGATTATATCAAGTTAATTATCACACCCATCACCTCACATACTTACTATATTTTTTAGTGAAAATTTTGAAAATCTACTCTTCTAACATTTTTGAAATATACAAAATTATTTAATATATATATAGCCAGATGCACAAGCAATCTAAGTGTCAGTCAGTGGATGAGCAGATGAAGAAAATGTATATACACATTATGTAATCCTATACAGCCTTTAAAAACAGGAAATTCTGTCATCTGCAGCAATATGGATGAGGCTGAAGGATACTATGCTAAGCCAAGGCACAGAAAGCCAAATACTGTATGATCACACTTAAGAGTGTATGTGGAAACTTAATAAGTCAAACTCAAAAAGTAGAGGATAGAATGGCAGTTACCAGAGCTGTGATGGTTGGGACAGCGTGGGGAAGAGGAGATGTCTGCTGATGAGAGGATAAATGTTATATGAATGTTAAGCAGTTCAATATAAGATATGAACCATGAGGACAAGGATTTCTCTTTTATTCAATAAGGGCAAAAACAGAAAATACACACACACACACACGCAGGGAGAGAGAGAGAGAGAGAGAGAGAGAGAGAGGGAGGGAGGAAATAGACCAATATCATCCATGTACTTCCCCAAATGTCTGCAACAGCCAAGGGTGGACCATGGATGAAGCCAGGATCTTGGAACTCAATCCAGGTCCCCCACATGAATGGCAAGGACCCAACTACTTCAGCAAATACCTGCTGCCTCCCAAGGTACACACTGGCAGGAGGCTGGAATTAGAAGCTAGAGCCAGATATCAAACCCTGGCACTCTGATATGAGACATAGGCATCTTAATCATTAAGCCAACACTTACCCTGCAAGGATTTTTATTTGTATTTTTTTATTGAAGTATCCCCAACACCCACAATAGTGCCTAGCACAGAGTAGGAATTTAACACAATTTTTTTAACAAAAGAATGGCAAAAGCTAATGCAGTTAGACACTTGGGCATGTTTACCTAAAGTATGTGGTTGTGAAATGAGTTGTGATTTTATATCTCCAATCAAAATGCGGGCTCTGCTCATGCCTGTTTCACTAGTACAGTTATGGATTCCCAAGGCAGATAGGAAGCCATACAGAGAACATAGTGTGAATATCAACATGTTCTTTTTACTGAACTTTATTTACTAATTTCTACCTACTTGAAAGGCTGAATCAATCTCTCTCTCTCTCTCTCTCTCTCTCTCTCTCTCATACACACACACACACACACACACAGGGCGGGGGGAGGAGAAAGCAGAGATCAATCTTTTATCTATTGGTTCCCTCCCCCAAAACTTGTAAACAGACAGGGCTGGCTCAGGCCAAAACCAGAAGCCTGCATCCATCTAGGTCTCTTATGTAGGTGTGCAGGTAGAAGGGACCAAAGCACATTGGCCATCATCTGCAGCCTCCCAGGATATGTTAGCAGGAAGCTGGATCAGGAGCAGAGAAGCTGGGCACTCTGCAGGAGTCCCAAAGTGTGGCTTAACCTACTGAGCCATAACATCTGCCCTTTGTGTCAGTTATTGCCAAGAGCCCAAAATAAGCATTGATATTGACCTAGGTTTCAGTGGAGTGAGTCCATGGAGTGAGAAGGTGAGCAGAAAGAATTCCAGATTCCCATCAAGAAAAGCCTCGATAACAGAAAAAGCCTGCGGAAATTCTAACAATATATATGAGCATGGGCATGTCAGTACCGTCCTACCTTCCCTTTGCACACCAGGAACTTCCAGCCCCTGTGTGTCCAGCACCCAAGCAAGGATCTCTGCTTTGGTGAATTCAAGGCCTTCTTCTCTTCTCCTTTTATACACAATGAAAATCCACCTGCTCTTATCCTAGGGTTTGGCTAAGCTCTCTTCTCCATTCAGAGAATCTGATAAACCACCCAAGGTAAAATAGACATGCATGGTAAGAAGTTATCACGTTCAAGGATGTTTTCATAGGGGACATCACGGTCAGTCTCTGCCAAGCTGACCCACACTAATGAGGAAAGGCTGGGAGTGGAAGTTGAACACACATGCAGGATTCTGGGTTGAGGGGACTTCCGAGGTTCTCAAAGCACCCCACACTGGTAAAAATTTAAACTTCTTAATGAGATCAGCCTGTGTCTAGGATATAATCATTAGAAATGTAGGAATGTGAAACTAATGGCCTGAATACAGCCTGGAACATAATTGGGAAGTTATATGCCAAACAGCAGAGTAGAACAACACACATGGTTAAAGTGGACTGTTGACTAAATACAAGGAAGATGTTCTGGAGCTCTGGGGTCAACCTTGTGGTGTAGCAGCTTAAGCCTCCAGCTGGAATACCATATGGGCACCAGTCCCTGTTCGAGCTGCTCTACTTCCAATCCAGCTCCCTGCTAATGACCTGAGAAAAGCAGCAGTACATAGCCCAAATACTGGGGCCCCTGCCACCCATGTGGGAGACCCGCATGAAGCTCTTGGCTCCTGGCTTCAGTTTGGCCCAGCACTGACCATTGTGGCCATTCAGAGAGTGAACAAGTGGATGGAAGATCTCTCTCCTCTCTCTCTCTCTTTCTCTCTCTCTCTCACTCTTTTTGTCTGTGTCTCTCCTCCTTCTTTCTCTGTAACTCTGACTTTCAAAAAACAGATAAATGAATCTTAAAAAAAAAACTTTAAAAAATGGAAGTTCTTCAGTTCTATTTCACAGTAGGGGAGACAAATAATGTTAATTTACTGTCTATTGCTCTATTAAAAAAACCTGTAAGATAGGTGTTGATGCTATACAGTAATAGTAAATGCTTGAAAGGCATAAAATATTTATCCCAATTGGACATAACACAATGTATACATGTAACAAAACATCATATAGTACATATTGTACAATTTTTATATGTTAAATTTTTTAAAATAAAAAAATAGGAATGAGAATTGTGATCCAATGGTTTGCCACCACATGAGACAGTGGCAACCCATATTGGAATGCCAGTTCAAGTACTGGCTGCTGCACATCAGATCTAGACCTCTACTAACATGTTTGGGAAATCAGCAGAGGATGGCTCAAGTGCTTGATCCCCTGCCACCCACACGGGAGACCTGGATGGAATTCTGGGCTCCTAGTTTCAGCCTGGCCCAATTAATGCTGTTGAAACCATTTAGGAAGTCAACTAACAGATAAGAGATCTCTTTATTTTTCTGTCTTTCTCTCTCTGTCATACTACCTCTCAAATAAATAAAATTAATCTTTCTTAAAAGTCAAATATAAAGCAAACTTACCAAACATTGTTCCCCATCTCAGATGGTTCAGACTTCTATGGGAAACAAAAGGGCAAACTAAACCAATTTAACAATTTTCTGGACAAAATTTATATGGAATCTGGTGATTATGAGTTGGCTTTCTCAACTGCATTTATATTCATGAAAGAAAATGTGGCTAAATTGGTTGCTGCAAGTCTTAGTCCGAAAAGCAAATATTGTTGCTGAAAAGCTCACATTACCTCATTCCCACAGTCCAGAAAAGATTGGTATATTTGCCTGAAAATAAGAACACTGCCTAGGGCAGGGTTTTAGCTCAAGGACCATGAAGCCCAGGAGATAAGGGGATCTTGATAACCATCTTATAGGGAGGTCAGACTCAGTAGCCCATTTCTAACCCTCATAAGACTCCTGTGAAGTATTGCCATTCCCACTTTTCAGAGGAATAAACAATAGTTCAAAAGGTTAACTTCTTACTAGTTGGACACACAACTTATTAGCTAAGTGTGCAGTCACACAGCATGTGAGGTAGTATCAGGACATCTCATCTACCTAATGCAGAGGAGATAAGGATAAGGCAAAATCACACTGGTATAAACACCTGGAAAATTAAACTGTCTATATCTGTGAGAAACATTATTATGTACAAAGTTTTCTTGGATGGGAATAGACATTAAAATCTTGGCCATGTGCAAAATTATTCTTAATTTGAGAAGCTGTTCAACCCTGTTTTTAGCCCCAGGATTCTCTGCTTCTACATATGAAGAAGGAAATGAAATATAGTCATGCAAGAGGCTATTTCTTTAATTTTCTGGATTGTCACATTCATTCAGCATGAAATTCTCTACAGAAAGTCAATTTTGGAAAGTTCCAAACTTAATTAGATCTTGCAGTTTTGTGATCTTCATTATAATTATCAAATACTGAAAAGCTAATAAAGGATCAACCTCTGGGCTGCAGAATAACCTAATATATTCATACCTCAATGATGCCCTAAATGAGAACTAGGAGCTGATGAACTCCAGTCAACCAACCAACCAACCATACTCAGTAAATTACAAGACACTACTGAGCCTTGATCAGAGCAAGATGAATGCATGATATGTGAAATAATCCAATAAAGTTTTATCAATAATGCATGGACAATTCAGATGAGACATACCCTGGTATAGCAAGTCCAATTAAGTACATTTCTATGATAAACTGAAGCCTTTCTGCCTGTATCATGCAAGTCTTCATTTGAGTCTATTGTTACAAGAAGAATATGCAGTGAGAATCTTCCTTATTTTAGCAATCTTTCTTTATGAAATTTGCAATTTAACCAAATAATGCATATCTCCCTTTTAATATAGCAAAGGATGTTTCAATACTCAGACATTTTTCTTCATTTAGATTCTCTGGGAGTCAGAATAGATCATTTGTTTTTCTTTGTTTTATTTTGTCTTTCTTTTTAAATTGCTATAAATATTTTTCAGAAGTTTTTCTGTAATTGTTATGAACGAAAAATATTTTGGAAATAAATTCTCCCCAAACAGAGCCATGATTTCAGGAGTACAAAAAACTACATTATCTTTTTCTTGTCTTTATCACTTTGATTTAATACCACCTCTGTAATTACCTTCTGGACTTTGACTATTACCATTTAGTAAATTAAAAAAAATAATGCAAATATTGTAGAAAGAAATATTATACTTTAATTAAATGTGTTGCTGTATATAGAAAGCAAACAGATCCTATTTTTTAGTGGAACTTTGAAGACAGAAGCTGGGGAAAAAATACTGTCATTTAAATGGTTAGTTCTTTTACTATAGCGATACATTTGGAAAGACCCGGGATGAGCCTTGGAGTATGTGCTTATTAAGCATTTCTTTCACTGTAAAATAAGTACAGTGAGTTGTCCTTAACTAAGAAGGTCAAGTCAGAGCCAACATCTGAGTGGGAGGGAGAGGTTAGAATTTCTTGGAGGAGTGGGAATCATCCCATTCCTGTGTCTGCATGTAGATCCTGAAAGTACTGTGCTTGAACTGCTGGCTGAGCCTATGAAACAAATCTCGTTTTGTTTGTGTTGCTTGTGCTTGTCTATCTGTCAATTGGAAGCTTTCCTTTTTGTTCCTGTTAGTGGAGAGTGCTTGGCAAGAAGTAAAGAAGAGGAAATTCTAAAAGGGCTCTTTGGTAAGAAACTTTTTCAGATGCTAAGAACAATGAGTATTGTTTTGGTCTGAGAAACAAATTCTCCCTCAGACCCAGGTGTATGGCTATGCTGCCATCTACTCATAAAATCCAGCTGCATTTAGCACTTTGAGGAGCATCAGCTTTAAAAGAGAAAAATAAAGCATCCTAGTCATAGCCACTTGGCAATCTCAGGAAAGTAATATAAGAAATGGCTAAAATAAAGTTGCTTCCGCTTTAAAAGTTGTAGATTTAGCAAGAGTGAAAGGACATGGCAGATCCCAAGGTGAGTAAATGTGAAGGACTGGTATAGAGACTCAAGTGAAAAAAAAATGTGAAATGTTGTTGATGGGAATTAAAATTACACAATAAATCTACTTTTCTGAATGACTATGAATGTATTAAAGTTAACAATAGGTTTATTGTATAATCATAAGCTGATTTATCAATGATTCCAAGCCAGATTTTCCTAGTCAGTCTTTCATACATTTATGCTCAAGTGAATTCTAAAGGAAAGCTAAGCTATTAGCTAAAGATATTTTTCAATCTATTTCTCCCAAAATGTGACTTTTAAGATGTAGTTAAAATGCTTCCTGAAGAATGTGCCTTTCATTTTCTAAAGGTGTTTCACTTTTATAAATAGACCCTGAAAAGAGTTTGTTGTACTCAGCCAAACCAATCTGCTTGCGATTCCTTGAGCTGCACTTACAGTTGGCACTCTCGCTTGGGAGAATGTTCCTCCTTACACAGGTCTACCAAGCCAATTCTGTAAGACTTTGCATCCACATTTTACTTCCTTGCTGAAGACTCCCAGGGCCAACCAAGGAAAAAATCCTGCTATAATCTCCTTTCTTATCTATTTACCTAGTAAATATTTATTGAGGACAACAATGTGCCAGTCATCCACTGAGCACTCACTTATGATTTTGAATAATCAGTTATCTTCTGATGTGTCTTGATTTGTCCCCTACAACTAGAATATAAACCATCAGGAAAAGAGGCAGCATTTTATGGGTCTTTGTTCACTGATTTAGTATTTAATTTCTTGGACACAGCAGGCATTCAACAAATAAATGTATGACAGATTTGATTTAGATTACAGTCTTTAAGTAAAAGAAAATGACAACTACCTCCCATTCTTTTAACAGAGCCTGGAAAACTATACTTACCATTGATGGATACTTCTTGTACATCAGGACCTTTCCAGAAATGATCTTATTTGTGGGCAGAAAGACATTGTGAGAGGTTAGGACATCACCCTGTGTTACTCTACTATTGAGTTGCAGACCTTGCCCTCAAACTCAAGCCTGGATGATTCTTAAAAACCAGGATTCTCAACTGGGAGAGTTTCTGTCTCTGCGGTCATCATAACAATTTCCTCTAGATGAACCAAAGGAAACATCTTCATATAATTCAGAATATATCATATTTGTCTAGCTCTTTCAGTTTCTTCCCTCTGTTTTCTTAGCTAAGATTTCAATGAGTTTTATTTCTTTTAGCTCATGGAAAGCCACCAAATAATAAATATCAATCTTACGTTGTAAAATAAAAGCTACAAAATTGAAATTTTTTGAATTAGAAAAACCTTTCTTTAATCACTCAATATATGCAAAATAATAGACTGTCTTCTATATTGCTTTGGTTCAATTGTATTTAAGATTACCTACTACACAGGCAATCTCAAGGAAGAGTTAGGGGAAAAAATGGCAGAGGGAACTCCACACAATTAGAGGGACACTGTGGACTTACGTGGAGGGTGTGGACACACACAACTCAGGAACACAGCAGCCAAGAACCTCAGCAGCAGCTCCAGAGTGAGGTAAGACCAGTCTGCATCAACCCAAGCCACTGGTGAAAAAGCTGTGGGAAGACCCTAGCAAGAATCCAGCTTGGAGCCCTGTAGGAGACATTGTACCTGCCTAACTAAAGGAGAAAAAAAAAAAAAAAAGGCTCATTTCTCTCTCCCTGTCCACCCTGTAACTGGTGTCCTGTAACAAGCCAATAGAGGGCAGGTGCCATTTTGGACATACATAACAGCTGTGCCAGCTGTGTCCATGCACCCAGCAACCAGCTGAATGAATACATCTAAACTGACGGGGAGAATTTACAGGGGGCTGGGTGCTCGTGATTGTGGGAAGCTTTTGTATCAGGACTATGAAAACACTGTGGCTGTGTGGGAGGGCTCAGGTGTGGCTAGGAGTTTGGGCAGTCACTGTGGGAGGCTCCCCACACTAAGGACTCCTTGATTCCCTGGTGAGGATCATTGCTTCAGAATCTGTGCTTATACCGAGGACTACAGATTCTTTTTGTGGTTCTTATGGCAGAGCGGACAAATATACCCACTGGGGCTAGCACCCAGGCAGTGGTCTCCTTTGAGAAGAGGAAGTGAGCTGACACTATGCCAACAGAGCTGAACAAACTGACACTCTGATTAAAAAAAAGAAGAAGAGATTTTACCACGCCCAACACGGATGTCAACATGGACACTCCCTTCACCCTGCAGCACTGAATAGAGCTCCCAGGCCACACCCACCATAAGCCTCTAGGTATTCACTGAAAAAGCAGACACTCCACTAATCCACAGAGAGTTAGTCCAAAGATTAAAGCCATCACAGGGAAAAAAAAATAAACCAATGAGTATCTCCACAAATGCCAAATAAAAAACATAGCAATTCAAGAAACAAGAATAAAGAAGACAACATGACACTCCCAAAAGAACCCAATACTTCAATACTAGAATGTGAAGATGAAGAGATTGAAGAAATGTCAGAAATGGAATTCAAAAAATTGATCGTAGGATTACTTAGAAGTAATCAGAAGCAAATCTACAAACTAATGAAATCCGTATATGACATGAAAGAAAATTTCTCCCATTATATTGAGATCTTAAAGAGAAATCAAAATGAAATCTTTGAAATGAAGAATTCAATGTAACAAATTAAAAAATGCAGTGGAAAGTCTTAACAACAGAATTGGTGAAGCAGAAGAAAGAATATGCGACATAGGTAAAAAATCACAGGAAATTTTACAGTCAGACCAAAACAAGAAGAAATTAGAAAACTAAAAAACACTGTTGGAGATCTACAAGATACTATCAAACAACCCAACATATGGGACTTAGGAATTCCTGAAGGCATGGAAAGAGAAAAAAGATTAGAAGTCTTTTTTATGGATATAATAACAGAAAACTTTTCTACTTTGGAGAAAGAAAGGGACATCCAAGTACAAGAAATACATAGACATGAACAGAATGATCTTCAGCACAACACATTGTAGTCAAATGCTCCACAGTAAAACATAAAACATTTTAAAATGTGCATGAAATGTCAGATTACTTTCAGAAGATTACCAATTAGACTCATAGCTGACTTCTCATCAGAAATGCTACAGGCTAAGAGATAATGGCAAGATGTATTCCATGTCTTAAGAGAAAAAAAAAAAGTCAACCCAGAATACTGTACCCTGCAAATCACTCATTTATGAATGAGGTGAAATACAGACCTTCCATAACAAACAGAAATTGAATTTGTTATCATTCATCCAGCCTTACAAAAGATGCTTATGTATGTGCACACACAGAATCATAGAAACATGGTCATCACTACAAAAGAAGGTGAAGGCAGAAAATCTCCTAGTAAAAGTACAAAGGAAATCCAAAGTAAACAATAGGAATATTTAATGAAAAAGAGCAGGCAAAGTTGTTACTTATCAATAGTCATCTTGAGTCTAAGTGGCCTCAACTCTACAATTAAGAGACACAGACTGGCTGAATGGATGAAAAAAAAAGTCATCTATTTGCTGCCTACAAGAAACACATCTCACCAAAAATGATATTCAGAGGCTGAAAGTGAAAGGATAGAAAAGATATTCCATGGTAACAGACACCAAAAAAGAGCTGGTGTAGCCATTCTAATATCAGACAAAATAAACTTTAACACAAAAACTGTTAAAATGGACAAAGAAAGGCACTATGTGATGATTAAGGGATCAACTCAACAGTAGGATGTGGCTATTACAAACATATGTAGCTAATTACAGGTCACCTGCCTATTTAAAAGAACTGTTAATAGATCTAAAGGGAGACATAGACTCAAACACAATAGTAATGGGGAATTTAATACCCCACTTTCAGCAATGAATAGATCAACCATATAGAAAATAAGGAAGGAAATAACAGAGTTAATCAACACTACAGACCAAATAGACCTTACCGATATCTACAGAACTTTCTATTCTATAGCTGCAGAATACACAGTGCATGGAACTTTCTCTAGGATTGACCACATGCTAGGTCAAGTCTCAACAAGTTAAAAAAAAATCGAAATCATGCCATCTTCTCTGATCACAATGAAATGAAGCTGGAAATCAACAACTCAGGGATCTCTAGAACACATGCAAACACATGTAGTCTGAACAACATGCTCCTGAATGAAGAGTGGGTCATTGAAGAAATCAAAAGAGAAAAACAAACTTCTAGAAGCAAATGAAGAGGCCAATATGACATATCAAAACTTTTTTTAAAAAAAAAAAAGTGTTAAGAGGAAAGTTCATAGCAATTATTGCTTATATCAAGAAATTGGAAAGGCACCAAATGATCTATCAATGCATCTCAGGGACCTAGAAAAAAGACATCAAACCAAACCCAAAACTATTAAGAGAAAAAAATAATTAAAATTAAGAGAAGAAATCAACAAAATCAAAACAAAAAAAGTAAAAAAGATCAGCAAAACGAAGAGCTTTTTTTTGAAAAATAAATAAATAAAATTGACAGACCATTGGCCTAATGAACCAAAAAAGGAGGAAGAAGACCCAAATTATTAAAATGAGAAGTGAAAAAGGAAATGAAACAGACACCACAGAAATAAAAAGAATCATCAGAAAATACTAAAAGGAGCTGTATGCCAACAAACCAGGAAAACTAGAAGAAATGAATAGATTCCTGGACACATATAACCCACCAATCTACACTGAACCATGAGGACATAGAAAACCTAAACAGACCACTAATCAAGATGGAAATTGAATCACTAATAATGACCCTCCCAGCAAAGAAAAGACTAGGACTGGAAGCCTTCACTGCTGAATTCTACCAGACATCTAAAGAAGAACTAACTCAAATTCTTCTCAAGCTCTTCAAAACAATTGAAAGGGTGGGAATCCTCCCAAATTCTTCCTATGAAGCCAGCATAACCTTAATTCCTAAACCCCAAAAAGGTACAAAAGAGAAAGAGAACTATACACCAATTTCCCTGATGAACATAGACACAAAAATTCTCAATAAAATACTAGCCAATAGAATCCAACAACACATCAGAAATATCATTCACCCAGACCAAGTGTGATTTATCCCTGGTATGCATGAATATTTCAACATTTGCAAATAAATCAATGTGATACATCACATTAGGAGAACATGAACCATATGATTATCTCAATAGATGCACAGAAAGCATTTAATAAAATACAATACCCTTTCATGATGACCACCATCTTATTGAATGGGAAAAGTTGAAAGCAATTCCACTGAGATCCAGAAAAGTCAATGGTGCCCACTCTCACCACTGCTTTTCAATATAGTCCTGGAAGTTTTAGCCAGAGCCATTAGGCAAGAAAAAGAAATCAAGGGGATACAAATTGGAAAGGAGAAGTCAAACTATCTCTATTTTCAGATGACATTATTGTATATATTGGGGATCCAAAAGACTCCACTAAGAGACTATTGGAACTCAAAGAATTTGGTAAAGTAACACAATACAAAATCAACACACAAAAATCAATAGCCTCTGTATACACAGACAATGCCATGGCTGAGAAAGAACTTCTAAGATCAATGCCATTCACAATAGCTACAAAAAAAGTCAAATACCTTGGAATAAATTTAACTAAGATGTCAAAGATCTCTATAATGAAAATTATAAAACATCAAAGAAAGCAATAGAAGAAGATACAAAAGGATGGAGAAATCTGCCATGTTCATGGATTGGAAGAATCAATATCATCAAAATGTCCATACTACCAAAAGCAAGTTACAGATTCAATGTGATACCAAGGACATTCATTATATATAGAAAAAATGATGCTGAGATTCATATGGAAACACAAGAGACCCCAGATATCTAAAGCAATTTTTCACCACAAAAACAAAGCTAGAGGCATTACCATATCAGTTTTCATTACATACTACACTATAATTATAATCAAAAAAGCCTGGTACTCATACAAAAACAGATGGATAGACCAATGGAACATAATAGAAATGCCAGAAATCAATCCAAACATCTACAATCAATTTATCTTTGACAAAGGAGCTAAATCGATCCCTGGAGAAAGGACAGTCTCTTCAACCAATGATGCTGGGAAAACTGGATCTCCACATGCACCTTACACAAAAATCCACTCGAAATGGATTTAAGACCTAAATCTATATCCTGACATCATCAAATTATTAAAGGACATTGGGGAAACCCTCCAAGACATTGGCATAGGCAAAAGTTCTTGGAGAAGACCCCAGAGGCACAAGCAATCAAAGCTAAAATTGACAATTGAGATTACATCAAATTTAGAAGCTTCTGTACTGAAAAAAAAAAAAAAAAAAAAAAAACACTCAGAAAAGTGAAGAGCCAACTAAGAGAATGGGAGAAATTATTTAAAAACTGATCATGGAATAATAACCAGAATATATAAAGATATCAAGAAGCTCAACAACAACACGACAAACTACCCCATTATTAAATGGGCAAAGGACTTAAGCAGACATTTTTCAAAAGAGGAATTCCAAATAGCCAACAGACACATAAAAAAATGCTCAGGATCACCAGCCATCAGATAAATGCAAATAAAAATCACAATGAAGTTTCACCTCGCACCCATTAGAATGGCTTTCATACAGAAATCAACAAACAACAAATGCTGGTGAGGATATGGGGACAAAGATACCCTAATCCACTGTTGGTGGGAATGTAAACTGGTAAAGCCACTATGAAGAGAATTTGAAGATACCTCAGAAATCTGAATATAGACCTACCATATGACCCCGTCATCCCACTCCTAGAAATTTTCCCAAGGGAAATGAAATCAGCATATGAGTTATCTGTACCCCCATGTTTATTTCAGCTTAATTTGCAATTGCTAAGACATGGAATCAACCCAATGCCCATCAACTGAAGACTGAATAAAGAAATTATGGGATATTTACACTGTGAAATGCTACACAGGGGTAAAAAATAAAAACAAAAAATAAAATCTGGTCATTTACAGCAAAATGGATCAAACTGTAAAACATCATACTTAGTGAAATATGCAAGTCCCAAAGGGACAAATAACATATGTTCTCCCTGACCTGTGATAATTAATAGCTTAAAAGGCAATCTTCAGAAGTGAAATTGACACTTTGAGAAGCAATGACTTTGAACACCGCTTGTCTTGACTGTTGAGGGACAGGTTTTTTTTTTTTTTTCATACTATTTGTTGAACTCTTTACTTAACATAGAGTTAATCATATGTGTATAAAGTTAACTGAAAATAATTCTTAGTAAAAAATAAGAGTAGGAATAAGAGAGAGAGAAGGAAGGGGTGGGTGTGTGGGGGGCAGGGTGGGCACAGTGGGAAGAATCAACATATTCCTAAAGTTGTAATTATGAAATGTATGAAGTTTCTAACTGTAAAGCTGTATGGTTCTGCATACATTCCTATGGACTTACTTCTAAGGATACAATTTAAAAACATGCCATGTTTTTAAAATCCCCAAATCCCCCTATGCTGGGTGATTAAAATAGCATTTTAAGTGTTAAAATGATCATATAGATGGAATTAAGTGTTCAAGTGATCATATATAAATGATTAAGTGTTTGATAATAATAATAGAATTAAAAAGGATTGAATGCAGTCCACAAAGCAGACTCATAGAATGACAATGGCTTTAAGCAGCACTCTGACATCAGAATCTGCCCTTAAGGTATTCTGGTCTGGCTGAAAAGCCCATGAGAGCATTTCAGGCATGGGAAGGCAAGACACTGTGGCAAAAAGTGTCTTACCTTTGTGGGTGAGACCCCAGTGAAAAGAAGTGGTCATCAAAGAAGGAGGTACTTTTCTCCAAAGGGAGAAGAGAGCTTCCACTTTGCTCATGGCCTTGTCTAAATACTGAAGGAGTTTGCAGATTGAAAAAGTTTCCGTTTTCCAGGCAGCTCATGTCAAGAGCCTTGGGTGATCACTGACATCATACATTAGAGTGTTAATTGTTAAATTAACAACAGGGGTCACTGTGCACTGACTTCCCATGAAGGACCTCTGTCCTCAGAAAGTTATATTATGAGAGTTGATAGTAAATCTTGTTCTCAAAGATATACTTCACTTTAGTGTGTTAAGTGGAGGATATTCCTGTCTCATAAGTTATAGTTAGGTCTAAGTGCTCGCGAAAGATGTATCATTCTTGGGTGCTTCTTTAAAGTTAATTAAGTTTCTCAAAAGAAAAAAAAGAAGTGAAATCAACTTGGAGATGCAATGACTTTGAACAGCCCTGTCTCAACTGTTGAGGAACAGTTTTTGTTTTCATACAATTTGTTGAACTCTTTACTTGGTATAATCTTCTGTGTATAAAGTTAATTGAAAATAGACCTTAGTAAAATATAAGACTGGAAATAAGAGAGGGAAAAGGGTGGGAGAGTGGGTGGGAGGGCAGGTAGGACAGGAAGTATCACTATGTTCCTAAAGTTGTATTTATGAAATGCATGAAGATTGTATTCCTTGAATAAAAGATTTCTTTGGAGAAAAAGTACAGATGAATTATAACTAATTATATTAATGCAAATGGTTTGGAAAACAATTGCTTGTAATTCAGACAATTAAGACTAAAAAAGAGATCTCACATTCTTTTATTATACACAACTTATAAAATAAATCTATTTGCTTCTTAAAAATGAAAATGTGGGGCTGGCTTCTTGGCATAGTGGGTTAACCAACTGTCTACAACACCAGCATTCCATACAGCATGGGTTTATGTCCTGGCAGCTCCACTTCCAATTAAACTCCCTGTTAACAGCCTAGGAAAGCAGCGAAAGATGCCCAAAGTGCCTGGGCCCATGCCACTCACATGAAAAAGCTCCTGGCTCCTGGCTCCTGGCTTCTGGTTTCAGCCTGGCCCAGCCCTGGACGTTACAACCATTTGGAGAGTGAACCAAAAGATGGAAGATCTCTCCCTGTGTCTCTTCCTCTCTCTCTCTCTCTCTCTCTCTCTCTCTCTCTCTCTGTAGCTCTGCCTTTCAAATAAATACATATTTATAAAAGATTATCTGCATATATCAAAATATTGTATTTAAATTTTGATGATTGGATTTTTTTATGGTTGTTTTGAAATTGTAGAAGAATTTTGTACACTAGAGAAGTATACATTGAAGAGAAGTAAGACAATGGAAGTTCAAAGTGGCTATTATGCCTTATATATGATAAACAAGAGGGAGACTAGGGATAGTAAAATACCTAGCTAGTTCAAAAGACTTCTTCATCACTTACTGATATTTGTACTTCGAGATTATTGCTTTTAATGTGTTCCTTTCAAAATGGAGACTTTCAAATAATTTATCATGTTGTTGTCAACCTCCACAGAAGCTTTGTTAAAGACCTTTCATGCCCCAAGAGCTCCTGGAAGAGATGGGCCATCTCAGGAATTAACTTAGTGAGAGGAGATGGGGAAGGATCTGTAGTCCCAGTTAAAGTGTTTAAGGTGGTGTAGAGACCTATGGCACCTCTTTTATTACTAGGTTTTGTTACTCAAGGAATCTGAGTCATGTATAAAACTAGGGAATAATTTCCTAAAGGTCAGAATCCTTTAAGAAAGGAAGAAATTTGGGGTACATTAGAAAAAGCTGGAGACATTGGGGGAATTTTGCTTTTAGTTCTCCAAAAATTCTGGTATACTCACTTCACTGCCCATATTGCTAATCAGTAGTTATTTACTGCACTAGTGATTCACTGTTCTTAACCTTCCGGTATGTTAGAAATGAAAAATAAAGTGGGTAGTTAGCAGGCTAGCCATTAAGGAAATAAATAGCCAGTTGGGTGGTACCATAGTAGCATTGGGTTGCAGTAGAGTATTCTAGTTTGAAGTAGGTCTCTACTGTTACCCCATCTCCTAAGAGGAAGGAATTGTCAAAGGTTATTAGGACACCAGCCCCAAACTGAAAGACCCTGGCGAGAATCACATCCCATCAGCTTGTTTCTTAGGAAAGAGTGGGTTTTAGGGAAAAGGATGAGGATCAGAGGCTTTATCCATAGCCTCAAGACAATTTAATTCCCAATTCATCAAATGTTGGGAATGAGTCCTATAACATGGTTCTGGATGCGGTTATAGAGAACTAGATATAACTGGATTCTGTAAATTTGGGGTAGCTGATAAAGACTGGAAAAAGCAGAAACAAAGATAAACAATATAGAGATTTTATTATAAATCATTACTATGAAAACATAAAATCACTAGGAAGTAAAATATTAATAAATGAGTGATAAGCAAAAAAAAATTATGTTTGCTTTCATTGTTTTATGCAGAACTGTCCAAAAGATTTCAGCCAATCAAATAGGAAAAGGGAAAATGGAAAAATTTATTAAGATTCAAATGGAAAAGTAAAATTTTTCTTTATAAACTAAAATTTTTCTACAAAAGTAATTGGGGAAATTCTAGCAACAACAACCCAATTTTTAAAATAAAATTCCTTTCAGAAGAGAAGCAATAACTATTAAATATGCAGAGAAAAAACTGTAAAAAAGGATGTGGAAAACATGGAGAGAGAAAATTACCAGCTTGTATTTGATGCCAAGAAGATAGTCCTAAGTAAATAGTTATTTACATAACATCATTAAGATGTCAGTTCTTAAATTTAAAAAAAGATCTCTAAATTTAAAAAAATGACCTCTAAATTAAATGATCCCTAAATTAAAAAATAACCCAACCAAAAATTCCAAAATGGAATTCCATGGTTCTTGAAGAGCACAGAAAAGTCAAATATACATGATATGCATATACAAATATATGCATACAGAATATATATACACAAATATATATAAAATACATAAATGCTGCATACCTACATAATTGTAATTTATAAAATAACTGAAATATATTTACATGGAAAAAGCTCTAAGTAACAACGCTGACGTTTTAAGTATGCTGTGCTGGAAAGAATTCATGCTAATGGCATCATCATATACATTTTTTAAGTCACATAGTATAATATTAAACATTAAAAAATACATGTGTTTTTTAGTATGTATGTTGTGATAGTATATGTTTATTTGTTGGGAAATTGAGAGAGGAATGAGATGGGTGCCTTTAATAAATTATGTAATATTTGATATTTTTAAAATCTAAAGGGAATATAGCAAAGCATTAACATTTATAAACTGGTTTGGGGCAGTGTATGCATATCTGACATTTAATTTTCTAATTTTGGGGCAGCCTTGACATATTTAGTCAACAAACAGTTACAAAGAAGGAAAAGGCAGGGGGAACCGCGAGGAAGGAAAGAGAAGCAGTACAAGCTGCGGGGGGTTGTGGAGGCAGAAGTCTGCACACTGAGACTCAAGTACAGAGGAGCTTGGCTCTGTACTCGGTTGCGTTCATTCTACCTTCTTTCAAATTATTCAAGTTGACTCTTCTAGACTCTATTTACCCATCTGTAAAATAGATAGATTAAAATTTAACTGAAACAGTTCTATGAAGAATACGTGGAGGAAAATTTGTAATATACCTCCAGTAGTGCCTGCCAGGTACACATTGACTGTACCATGAATAAGAAATCACCTCCCCCCCCCCCCCCCCACCTCCTCCTTCAAGCAGTGAGAAAAAATAAACTCCATTCAGAAAGTATCTACCTTTACTCTCTGGATAGAATTGAATTCCTCCCTCTAATATGGCTTTTTTTTTTTTTTCATTTCAGTAAAAGTAATTTTGAAAAGATATTAAATGCCTTTGGCATGAAGAAAGACGCAGACTATAGAGAAAATTGTAGGGCTTTAGTTTCCACCAAAGTATCCATTAAAAAGGTAGGTGAGTAAGTTCCCATGGCTCTGCATTTAAGCTCAAATCTCTTATTTGGGAGATCATGGCACAGGTCCTTCACCCTTAGATGTTAATGACCTTGCCTTCAAGTACTGAATGGAACACACAGTAGGGTCAATTGCAGACTCAGTGGCAAGAATTAAAGCACACAGCTCCCTAATGAGATCTGTGCTTATTTCTTGTGGTTCAAGGAACGCTGTAGTTAATGGTTTACAGCCTACAGGTCAGACCTCTTGCAGAAGCAAAGTTAACTTGGGCTTTCCCTGGGCTGTATAAACAGTATTGTCTCTAGTAGGAAGCTTGACCCTCCTTTTATCATGCCAGGAAGTTCTTGGAATGCAGCCACAATCTGATATTTATGGTTGTATAAGAAGTTGACTCTGAAAAGTCACAATTTCTGGAAAGTGGCCACTGGTCAGTTGCTAATGGACAAATGATAGAAGAAAAAGTCATCTTTTAGGACAGAGAGGACAAAGGGAGATGCACATGAGAATAACACATGGCATGTGTGATTGCCACACATAAAGGACATTTGTGTGCATGTTTAATGGAATCCCTAAATATGTTTCCACAAAGAGATGCTAAAATGGTAAAGCAAATGCTTAAAATCAAAAATTCCTTTCTCTGTGTAAAAAAGAAAAAGTTATTGAATATTACCAAAAGAGCAGAATAAAATAATCTAAATTCATATAGGCTTTGGTGCCAGTATAAACTCACATTCTTGAGCTCTTTGGACTAAAAGGAACCTTTAGCAGTTCTTTCATCGTTTTTCCTCCTCTCTGCTCTGAATGTGTCTTCAGAGCAACCCCACAATCGTTTACCCTATTATTATTTTTTATAATGTGGAGAAAAGATTTTATAAACTTCTTTGGGCATAATGTTCCCATGATTTAAAAAAAAATTCTTTGTTTTGAAATGCATTACCAACTTCCCTAAGGATTTTTAAATTAAGCATAGAGAGCCACATAAGATATTTAATAACTGAATCAGAAATTGCGTACATTTTCTAAATGTCCTGTCTCCAAGGTAACCTATTTCTTCCTGACAGGCTGGAGGGGCTGAGAGAGAGAAGTGAGAAGATAGAGACAAGATGAAGTCGCATCGAAGGATGAGGTGGCCACTGGCTGATGGATCGATTCTGACAAGAATAAAACAATTCATAGAAATCAATGTCACCAACCCGCAGGTGCATCTCAGAATTACTGTCACACTAGAGATGAGTTGCAAACACTGCACTGTTTCTCTCGGTAACACTAGCACTCAATAGTCAGATTAGAAACTACTTTTGCAACCTGTATTCCATGATAAAAAGTCACCTAGAGAGCTTCAGTAGGTTAGCCTGGTCTGCAAAATCCCAGCATATGGTTGAGAAATCAGAAGCATCTTGCTGGAATTAACCGATACCTTGCTAAGAATTTTTGACGTTGTTCAAGGAAGAGATGGAATCTCTTTTCTAGCTGTATTTGAAAATATACAACCTTCCTGCGCAGAGCTCTCTAACCTGGGAAGTGACCCAAGCCTGAACAGAGTTGAAAAGCTGGAATTCACTTGAAATCTAGCCAGCAGATACATTCTGCATTTGGAGTGGCTTAAACAACAATTAGGTTGAGATATCCAGTGGATGGGGTTTGCATTAGAATGAAATGCAAGGGTCAGCCCAGTGAAGCTCAGCAATTTGTGAATTTAGGCATACTGACTCTCTCCTATCTCTGTCTCCTTCCTGATCTATGCCCTATTCCTACCTCAGCCAACATCAGGAGCATGAAGACACAGGTGCATTAGCAGGAAGATGGATCAGAAGCAGAGTAGCCAGGATTCAAATCCGTACTCCAATATGGGATGCTGCCTACAAAGTGATGGCTTAACACACTGTGCCACAATGCTGGCCCTGGAGGAAGGTTGTTATTATTGTTTCCAGGTACAGCATAAAGAGGCTGAGGCTTAGAGAAGCAATGTGTCCAGAGATGTGCAGTAAGTGGTGTATCTGGGAATCCAACCATGAGAGCATTCCTTCGAATTTCATACTCTTGTTTAACAGGTGTTTACCAGGTGTGGAAACGTCAGCTGGCTAGAGTCTCTGAATCTCAGATATCCATTACATAAGATAATTTTATTCTTGCTTTTTTTTTTTCAAAATAATTCTACTAAGTCTGTGTGAGGCACTGGCTTATTCACTGGGATATATTATTTAAAAAAAGAGATGGAGGGAAGAGAGATTTTAAAAAAAAAACTGGAAGAATAATGATACAAAATAAAAGTGTCCCCGGATTCAGAAAAAAGCATAAATAAAATAAAAAAAGGAAATAGTAATAGCATAACCCAGTTGAGTAGTTGAGTGGGGACAAGTATGAATTTAGAAGCAGCAGTCACAGAAGGCATCTCATGAGGGTGACATTTGACTTATTAAAAATAGGAATGTGGGGGCCAGCAGTGAGGTGTAGCAGGTAAAGCTGCTGCCTGCAGTGCCAGCATCCCATATGGGCACTGTCTCAAGTCCCAGCTGCTCCACTTCTGATCCAGCTCTCTGCTGTGGCCTGGGAAAGCAGTAGAAGATGGCACAGGTCCTTGGAGTCCTGCACCTATGTGGGAGATCCAGAGGAGGCTCCAGGCTCCTGGCTTCGAATCGGCGCAGCTCCAGCCATTGCGGCCATATGGGGAGTGAACCAGTGGATGGAAGACCTCTCTCTCTCTCTCTCTCTCTCTCTCTCTCTCTGCCTCTGCCTCTCTGTAGCTTTGCCCTTCAAATAAATTTAAACAAAAAATGGAAATGTGTCCTGCATGTGAAACTCATTCCTAGCAGTAGGCAAATCATGTGCAGAAGTCCAAAGAAGTCAACGAGGTTGGAGCAGTCATCACGTAGGAAAGAGAGGAGTATGAGGCTGGAGACTGGAGGCTTTTCTGGGAAGTTTGTGTTCAAGGCTCTCCAGTTGTATTGACTCAAAAAATATTTATCACCTAAAGTGTCAGTTTATTAATGCAAACAAGAAGGCCAGGTTCCTGTAAACAGAATGAAAGTTTCTGTGCTGGAAATCTGGTAATGTACTGAGTGAAGAAGAGTGTAAAGATGGGAGGTGGGCACAAAGGGTTAAGCCACCACTTGGGATGCCCACAGCCCAGGCTGGCATGCCCCTTGATCCTGACTCCTCTGCTTCTGATTCGGTTTCCTGCTGATGTATCTTGGGATGCAGCAGAATATAGCCCAAGAGCATAGGCCCCTGTCACACATGTGGGAGGCCGAAATAGAGTTTAGGATTCCTGCCTTTGGCCTGGTCTAGTCCTGGCTGTTGTACTTGGGTAGTGAATCAGCAAATGGAAGATTTCGTCTCTCTGTCACTCTCTTGCCCCCTCTCTCTCTCTAAGTAGATGAAAATAAATAAATAAACATTTCAAAATGATTTTTGGAAGTGGTTGTTTTAGACCACTTTAATTATTATTCTTGTATTTTGGGGGGATGTGTTTTTTTGTGTGTTTTTAATGAAATATTTAATTTTTTATTTACTTGAAAGGCAGAGTTACAGAGAGAGGAGGACAGCCAGACAAAGATAGAGTTGGGGGAGAGAGCAAGCTTGCCTCCTCTGGTTTACTCCCCATATGGTCGCAATGGCCAGGGCTGGGCCAGGCTGAAGCCAGGAGCCAGAAGCTTCTTCCAGGACTCCCAAGTGGGTTCAGGGGCCTGAGCACTTGGGCTGTCCTCTGCTGCTGTCCCTGGTGCATTAGCAGGCAGCTAAGTCAGAAGTGGAGCAGCTGCATCTCTAGTATGAAATGCTGGCTTTGCAGGCAGGGGGTTAACCTGCTATGCCACAGCACCAGCCCCTTGTTTTTGTGTTTTGTCCTTGCCCCACTCTCTTTCCTTGGAAGAAATACAGAAACTGAGATGGTTGATCACAAGAGGGTACCTCATTCTGAGGAGGAGTGTCAAAGGTACTGCGGAGCTCTAACATGAAACCCCAAAACCCTTCAGTAGTTCATCAAGCAGACATTTTTTTTTCAACTTTTATTTAATGAATATACGTTTCCAAAGTACGAATAATGGATTACTATGGCTTCCCCCCCATACCGTCCCTCCCACCCACAACCCTCCCCTTTCCCACTCCCTCTCCCCTTCCATTCACATCAAGATTCATTTTCGATTATCTTAATATACAGAAGATCAGCTTAGTATACATTAAGTAAGGATTTCAACAGTTTGCTCAAGCAGACATTTTATTAAGTGCTATGGTAGTCATGAATGTCAATCACCCTTGTATTCTTTGCTAAGGCGACCCTGACTTTCATGCAGATCACAAGCCCAGCACTAACCTGTGCTCAGTTTCCCAGTTTCTCAGCTTCCTTTCTAGTTGGAGGATGCCCTATGCCCCAGCTTTGAACAGCAAGATATAAATGGAAGGTTTAGAGGAAGTCACAAACTTTCTCATATAAAGACACCTTGCAGATTTCCAACTATACGGGTGCAGCTGACAGAAGTTGCAATTGCTGTGCTTGAAGTTTATATGGGCATTTGCAAGGAGCCTGGGCACTGCACAGCTGATGACTGAATGTGGCAGGGACACTGAGCAAAGCTTTGATGGGAGATACAGGACTCCTGTGATGGGTGACTCTAGTTGAGGATGCCCTGACAGTGTTGCCAAACTGGATCATAGTGGAAGACACAGCTATCCTGCTTTCTTCCTCTTCCAATTATTCCCAATTTCCTCTCAAAGGCATTTTGTACTATGATTCTTGCCTGTAGAATTTTACCTTGCCATCTGTTTCTCAGATATTCTGAGTCTGATATTCTCAAACTACCACATGATGTATACAATGTAATAATCTGAGGTGTATACAGTAAGTGGGAAGACATCAAGGTTCAGAACAGCATGTAAAATATGCTACAATGTTGTGTTAAAATGAAAGGAAAATGAGAATATAAATGTGCATTTAGTTTTGTGTCTTAATTTAAGGTCTATTTGTAAGGGTGAGGCATAGCACAATTGGAAGACATAGAGAAGAGATACTTTAAAAAAATAGATTTATTTTGTTGATTTGAAAGCCAGAATGACAGAGAGGCATTCTAATGAACACACACACACACACACACACAGAGGGACAGAGACAGAGACAGAGACAGAGAGACAATCTTACATCAGCTGATTCATTCCCCCAAAATGGCCACAATGGTCAGGGGTGGGTCAGTCAGAAGCCAGGATCCTGGAATTCCACCCAGGTTAGCCACGTAGGTGGCACAGGCCCATGCACTTTGTTCATCTTCCACTGCTGTCCAAGGTGCACTCGCAGGGAATTGTATTGGCTAGACTCAAACCAGCACTCAAATGGGATGCCAGTGTCACAGGCAGCAACTTAACCTGCTGTGCCTTGATGCTGGTCCCAGAAGGAGATATATTTTAACTCTATATCCATTTATGCATTTTTGGTTTTCAACAGAGTGAAGATTGTTATACATACACTTAAAAGACTCATTTTCTTATCTTAAACAAATACAGATTTTCTGGGTTCTGGTTGCTCTGGAACTTGTAACACATTCTCTACAAAGCAATTTAAGAGTTGGAAAAAGCTTTTTTTTGTAAGTCTTAAGAAGACATCAGATACTCAACTAAATTGCATGCTAGAGCCCCAAAGCAGTAACACTCCTTATGAAGCTGTGAAAACTATTTAACACCCTTCTAACAGGATTCTGCCACCACTCTCAGTACACACAGGCATATCCACAGATTCTCCATTCAGATTCTGAAGCTAATGTTTTCTGAAGTGACGATTGTCTAGGTTTCAGAATACAGCTATACAACCACTGAATCCAATCCACAAATTCTCAAGTTGACAGTTTTAGATGGTCCCAGGATGATCAGGATTAATTTCTACTCCAGAAGGTGGCTGATTAATAAGACACAATACTGCTTCCCCTGCTGTGCACCTAATTTGGAGATGAAGATGGGCTCTCTCATCTACCCCAAACTAGCTTGCTAGATGCTGATACTTGTATGAATAGAAGTCATATAATTAATAGTGATGCTCTATTAATATGCTTGATAAAGGCTTTATTGAGGTTTGATAAATGGAACTTATTTCAGCGATAAATGGGGGAAGATATTTATTATCTTTTATAATAGTTCTCTTTTACAGTAGGATTCACAAGAAAAAGTATTTTACCGTGATTTGGGGATGGAGGGGATAATTTGTATGGTCAGTCTTAAATATTTCAAAACTTCCAAAAATTTCACGATGCATCTAGTATATTTTAGAGAACACTGTGGTCACAAATGGATTTAAGAGTAGTGGTATGGGGGAAATTTAGAATGTACAATTACCCTATCCCACGCCTCTAAAAAAATCTGGCTTATTGTGAAACAGAGATCTTTATGTTACAGATCGTCTGTGTTCTGTGAAGAGAATTTTGTCACCTGGAGGCCATTTCTCTATTAATGCTCAGGAGAACTTTATAGGTTTTCTTGGGGGAAGCATTTGGAAATAAGGGCTATTCTTTATTGAGGCCCCACTGTATTCTCAGCTCTGTGTTAGGGACTTCATATATGCTATCTACAAATTTCATAACAACTCTATGAAGTAGCTGGCATTTTTCCTTTTCTACAGGTAGAGTTCCAAAATCAAGTAACACAGATGAGGCAGAGAAAGGATTGGAAGGCAAGACAGTTTGCAATGCTGTTAACCTTTCCCCTTACAGCACAGACAAGAGAAAGAACACCCTACAGTACCTGCACAAAGTGTGTGACCAGAAAACGTGTTCTTTTTACTTAGGCATTATTTTCTTGTCACAAAATTAGCCCATCTGTCCTGAAGATGTATAAATCATTGTATTTCTATCTCCTCCCTAGATTAGATTTGTGTTGAATATTTTGAGGTGAAACAGGAGAATGTTGCAAATTTCACATCATTCAGTTCCTGTCTTCCATGAACTGGAAGTGGGTTGTGCCTTTTGAGGGGGCACCCTACCTTGTAGGAAGGACAGCTGGTTTCATGGTACTGTTCAAAGTGCTGGTCTTACACCAAACACCAGAAGTGCACTAATGGGAGACTTTCTCCACCAATACCAGAAAACAAGTATGTGAGACAAGGCTGCTCAGCACGCAGCAGGAAGCAGAACCATGGTCGTGCTCTGGCTGGCTTCCAACTATGCTTCCAAGATAATAGTAAGACCTGTAGAGACCTAGAAACCAGGAGTGAAGTAGCTTACAGTTCTTTGGTCAGGATATTGGGTAACATTATATATTATTTTATATAAAGTTTTGCTTTGCTACAAGGAAATTTCAAGGGCAAAATAGATTTCTTTAAAATGGAAAGTAAAAGACTTTAGTAACAATTTTGGGGAACATGTCTACCTTGAAATTTGTTATCATATAACAGGATATTATCCCTTTCTGGGGCCCCATATGAGAACCTATCAGACTTATTCTGTGTCTTGCCTTCGCACTAAGGGTATCTTTGAGATTTTGCTCAAGAGTACATCAAGATTGCCAATTGTAAACAACAGAAATCAAAGCAGAACAGTGTCTATAAGACAAAATAGGTCTCTTCCTGAATGAGAACTGGAGCTGGAGACTGCACAAGCGAGACTTGCTCTGAATCCTCATTTATGAGCTGCTCTGCAAAAGGTCCCACCTCTGGCTGTAGCCACTGCCTCGTCCTGGAGTGACTCTACAGCCCTGCCCCTAGATCTTGCTGCCAGAAACATCGCCTCTGCTGGCCCCGCAGGGAAAATGAGCTGCCTCCTTCACCAACACCCTTATCAGAATAGACTTCTGTGCAGCTCTGCCTCTTCACATCACAAGCTTATAATCCAAAGCCTGTGGCAAATCATTTTGAAGGGAAGAGTCTATGACCTGTGCCCAGGTCATGGTAAAGGGATGCTTGAAACATTTGTTTCCAGAATCTTCCTCTTCTAGGGCCTTAGAAGTCAACCCCACATGTACTGTAGAAGAAGAAAAAGCTATAGACTAGGAGCGTGTGATGTGAAAAGTGCTTAATCCTTTGTTGGGAAGCCAAAATAAAATAATAATAAGTAGCAGTCATCCAGGAAAGAGATGCCATTTTCTTTTAAGTTGGTGCATGTCACATAGCTATAGCAATATGAAGTTAACCAATCCATAAATAGGACTCTAAATAATATTTTAATATTATTCTAGGGGCTGGCTCTGTGGCAAAGTGGGTAAAAGCCTCTGTCTGCTGTGCTGGCATCTCATATGGGCACCAGTTCAAGTCCCAGCTACTCCACTTCTGATTCAGCTCTCTGCTATGGCCTCTGCTATGGGAAAGCAGTTGAAGATGGCCTAAGTCCTTGGGCCCCTCTACCTATGTGGGAGACCCAGAAGAAGCTCCTGGCTCCTGGCTTCTGATTGGCTCAGCAATAGCTGTTGCAGCTATGTTGGGGAGTGAAACAGCGGATGGAAGACCTCTCTCTCTGTCTCTCTCTCTCTCTGTCTGTAACTCTGCCTCTCAAGTAAATAAATCTTTTTAAAAAATAGATATTCTGGGGCCGGCACTGTGGCACAGCAGGTTAAAGCCCTGGCCTGCAGTGCTGGCATCCCATATGGGCATCAGTTCTAGTCCCAGCTGCTTCTCTTCCGATCCAGCTCTCTCCTATGGCCTGGGAAAGCAATAGTGTGGGCCCCTGCACCCGCGTGGGAGACTAGGAAGAAGCTCCTGGCTCCTGGCTTTGAATAGCCACAGCTCCAGCCATTGCAGCTATCTGGGGAGTAAACCAGTGGATGGAAGACCTCTCTGTCTCTACCTCTCTCTTTCAAATAAGTAAAATAAATCTTAAAAAAATAGATATTCTAATATATAATTCTGTAATCATCTCCATAAGGTAGATTAATGGCAATGGCACTCCATGGCAATCAAATTGCATGTGTATTTCCAGGTTAAACAATTATTACCGATTTGACTCCCAGGATGCTGTTGTGATATATGCTCCGGAGCAGCAGGGTAAAGAAGCATTCTGTTCAGCATAACCTGGTCAGCAGTGCATCAAGTGCATTCATTTTTGCTGATTTCCCAGAAGGACAAGTGGCAACTTATTGCTCAAAATTCAATTTTTTTGAATGATAGATGAAATTGAGCATCTTTTTCTAAATATTCATTTCCTTTCTATGAACTACTTTGCTGTAATGTGAGACTGTATTGTCTGTCCTTGAAGCAAATAATTGTCTCATTAAATTTAATTCCTGTCCTGAAGCCCACTCCTTGGAAAGCTACTGTGTTGCTACGTTGAGGTTCTGCAAAAGATCACAGCCCTTGAGAGTGAGACTCTTTCCCCAGAAATAATCAGCTTAAGGCAATGTCAAGACCATTTTGATTGATTTTTTAAAATGATCTTTTTAAAAAGATTTATTTATTATTTGAGAGGCAGAGTTACAGACAGGGAGATGGAGAGACAGAGAGAGAGAGGTCTTCCATCCACTGTTTTACTCCCCAAATGGCCACAGTGCCTGGAGCTGGGTGGATACGAAGCCAGGAGCCAGGAGCTTCTTCCAGGTCTCCCACGTGGGTGCAGGGGTGTCCAAGGACTTGGACCATCTTCTAATGTTTTCCCAGGCCATAGCAGAGAGCTGGATCAAAAGTGGAGTAGCCAGTACTCCAATCGGCGCCCATATGGGATGCTTGCACTGCAGGCAGATGCTTAACTTGCTACACCACAGCACTGGGCCGGTCATTTTGATTTAAAGCAGGGACGACTTGTATATGTTAAATGAAAAACTATCAGAAAATAGAGAAAGAAGGAGCATACCTTTCTTTTGTTGAGGCTAATATTTAGCCCTACAATAACAGTAATATTGCCTCAAAGCGAGATTCTTTTTCATATAATCCCTCCAACAGTCTTCACAATTTTATCTCCTTCTAATCTCCTAAAGTAGGGAGATTTGGAAACCCAAATCCCTGCCATCCCAACAGCAATATCCATAATTTATCATTTCTTATCCTGTGCACTGGCATCAACAGCACAAGTAAGGTTGAGCAAATGAAGAGAGACAACCTGGCTTGTTTAAGGTGGAATTGTGTTTGCAACATACCTAGAGGCATCCACAGCACAGATCAGTGTGCTCCAGGTGTGGCCCCCAGGCCAGCAGTATGAGTATCACCTGGCAACCAGAGCCCACTCTGGAATTCACAGATGTGGTGTGGGTGACAAAAATCTATTTTAGGAGCCTTCTAGGTAACCATGATGCAGGCTGAAGATTGAGAACTGGACAATAGAGAGGAAAGCTACAACGCAACAGCTCAGCTTCTTCCCTTCACCTAGCAGTCTCTGTCAACATTTCTTCTTTCAGAAGACATCAGAAGAGGATTCATTGTCCCCAAATGCAGTCACAGGTAATCATTGTTCCCTTGAGTAACTGCATTTTACCCGGGAGTCTCTGAAAACTGGTTAAGCAAGTACCTGGAGCAAATTTTACATTCAACCAAGCTCTTTAAACTTTTGTTCTGACTTTAACTCTGACATACCTAAGAAAGGAGTATTCTAAGCATGTATATTTGCACATTCACATACACTACTGTGTCCATCAGTAAAACCACCACCTGTGCAGCATAGCCATCCAAGGGAAGCGAGAGATTTGCCTCCATTAAGTTTGCTCACTGAGTTGCAACTGTATTTTTGGACTTCCCCTTATCACAGTGTGACGTCCATTTGCACACCACGTTTTCCCAGTGACTGAAAAGTGATCGCCACAGCTTGGCAGCCTGCACTGCAGCACAATCATTTATTTCTCACAGCACTCCGTCCTGGATGCTCCCATTGAGCACAAAGCCTTTGAAGTCCATGGCGCATATAATTCAGCTGACAGTGGATTGGATTGGAGTCCATCTAAATAAAGCCCAAGCCTGGGAAGGCATCAAAATATCTCCCCCATAATTGGCAAGTGCTATTATTCTGCTGAGCTATTTTACAAAGACATTTTCTTGGCTACATATTTTATCATCTTTTGCAACCATGAATTTTTCTTTACTTTTGAAGATATTTTGCTTTTTTATGTCTCAAACCCTTCCTCTGCCCTAATAGGCTCTCAAGCTTCTATTTACCAGTATAACCACTAAAAACACCAGATGTTTTTGAGAATTTCTCAGGTTTTTTGACCTATGAGGATTGCTTTGGTTTCCCCAGAGTTTTCCATCTAATTTGTGTAAATCCTTTTTAAATTGTGGTTCATTTGCTTAATGTTCAATGTCTGCAGTGACTTCCTAAAACTGATTTCACAAGACACAGGTGGTTCCGGAGAGAGTTACATCTCTGGATGGATCTGTAAGAGAAAGCATGTTAAGGGGATTTGGGAAGGTGAGACCAAGGAGGTGAATTCATGGTGTTCCTGATGTGGCAAGTGCGGAAATAGTTACAATAACAAGCCTTAGCTTTCAACTTCTTCTCCTATGGACCTGAAGTTAAGCCTTGAACATTCTGTCTATGTGTTACTATTTTTAACTGTATTATAGTATAAGTCAATCTGGCCTAAGAAACACCTGAGGTAACTTAATAATAAGGCAGGACATAAACGATGCTAACAGTTGGCACTAGGGCATAAAAACTCAGAGAATGTAAAATGTAATAGCAATTGCAAAATGTAATGCAATTGCATGAAAATGCAATTAAATCAAGTTGGATAAATAGCTCCCAGGATATAATAGCAAGAAGAGAGAGTTCATTTCAATGAAGTGAAAATGGCAAAAAAAAAAAAAAAAAAAAAAAAAAGAATAAATAATTTAAGACTGGAAATGAAAAAAAAAATTCTGTGTGGAGTTTAGAAGACAATTGAGCTCATCTGATTTTGTGCAAGTCAGTTAACCTCCTGAGGCCTCAATGGCCTTATTAGGAGAAAGAGAGGACAGGAGGAAGGGTGAGACTGTGAGATTTCAAAGCTCTATTCCAGCTCTAAATTCCCCCCTGGGCTTGGGAGAGAACAAAAATGTGGAGCATCAACAAAAAAACATTAGGGGCTTTTAACAAAATAAGAAAGTGCATACCTAAACTTTGAATTTGGGTTTTCTATGAAGCATTAACTTTTATCTACTGAGATTCCTTTTTTTTAATATAAAACTAGAAAATAAAAACAAAAACCTGCAATGGTTGTGTTTCTGTGTTTCTACCTTTCCTGGCCATAGCTTTCCCTTTTCTGGAGTTATAAAAAAGACAGTCTACATACAAATAAAACATCCGTGTGGATAAAGCTATGCTGTGGTTCTAGGCTCATTCACCCTCTCCAGTCTTTTGCACATCTGCCGAATTTCATTCACCTGACACTGCAGGTTACAGAAGTTAGCTGGCTGTTAAACAGTGGACAGGGGAAGAAGAATCCATGTGTTATTTCAAACTGCATGGATCATGGAGCATGGAGCATGGGTCATGGATCATGGATCATGGATCATGGATCACAGATCATGCATCATGGATCATGAGTCAATCAGCCAATGACTCTAATGAGAGCTCTTAGATGTTTAACTCTTTTAACTAAGAAAGCATACTGAAAGAAAGAAATGCCTTCATGCAAAACATAGACACCAGTGAATCCCAGAGACCAAGGGGAGATGTTGCATTTATGCTTGGTCATAAGTCCACAGAATCATAAGAAAAACAGAAAAGTATTTTTCATCTCTAATCTTCATGTAATTTTTGACTGCAGTGTTATGAACAAAAAGATAATCAACCTATGTTTTCATTGTCTCTGGAGAATATATTTTCTTCTCATTTCTACTCCAAAGTATCCTATCAGCAAACATGAAAGTTAAACCAGATCTATTAAAATGAAGACTACTGACTTTGTATTCCAATAGGTTAATGCTCAAATTTCTTTTATTTATTTTTAATTTGTATGTATCTCATAAATACAACATAATAGTAATTCATCCCACCTTACCCACCCTCCCACCCATTGCCTACTCGGTCCTGCTCCCTCTCCTATTTTATCCGAAAAAGAAAAATAAAAAGAAAGAAATAAAAAGTAAAAAAAAAAAAAAAAGAACAAATGAGATAAAAAAAAAAAAAAAACTGTTCCTCAACAGTCTATACAAGGGCTGATCTATGTTACTGCTTCTCAAAGGTGATTTTGCTTTTTGTTTTTCCGTTCCTCCTTTCCTTTCCTTCACCCCCTTCTATCCTTTTAGAAATTTATCTTTAAAGAAGAACACAAGGATGATACATCTTTTGTGATCTCAAAACTTGTTCTCAAATTTCTAATTAGACAAGTATTTGATAATTATATAATGATTGTGGCTGCTGACCATTTACTGGCATTACTAATTTACCATTTGTAAGAAAAAAAACAGAGGGTACACTGCTAATTTAAATCATTTTAACAGTACAGCAAAGACATTAGATGGTGGACATTATTGTCAGACTACCTGGGTCCACCACTTCTTAGGTAAACAATCTTAAACTAGGTGCCTCTCTGGATATAAGTGTCCTCAAATGTAAAGATGAAATATCCACAATTTTACCTATTTTATAGGTTTATCATGGTGATGAAATGAGGTCAAGTTTTTGGAACAGTGCCTGGAACATAATAATCACTGTATGTGAGCAATTATCACAAGGACACTTTAACAAGAGCCAATAATAACATTAAGAATAGTCCCAGACTTAATTGTAAGGCAAAAATGGCCTTGAATTATGTGCAAAAATCACAATTACAGAATATCTGTGCCTAGAACCCTGTTATCTTAGAAAAAGGCCCCACACATAAGCTATGTATTATAGTTATAGATAAGCATAATGCTATAGGAATTATAGAATAAGCATATTGCTATAGTTCATGTTTTGTATATTCCTGACAGGAACTTTGAGCTTGCCTCATTCCTTCAAGTTAACATGTGCAACTTATTTTACCAAAGATAGCAGGAGTAATTTTGCAGGAATACAGGGAATACATGTAGTTTGGGAAGAAGTCTATTTTTAGAAAATCAAAGTTTATGAAGAAATGAATCATGGTTAAGAAAGGAACAGTTGCCTAGAATTTTTCTTTTCTCATGACTCAGCTCCTCCAAGTTCAGCTTCTCTCTCTTTTCCTTTTTTGCACTGCTACTTGATAATCTTTAGGATTTTTGTATTCAAGCTCACTCAAAAGGATTTCCTTGGATCAATCTTCTATTTTGTTTTGTTTTGTTTTGTTTTTGGTAGGAAGTAGTTGGTCAGTTAGACAGAGTCGCCAGGCCAAAGCCTCTGCATGCTTCCATCTGACCTATTCAGTCTAATGCAGGAACCATTCCTAAACTGATCAGTGGTGTTTCATGTCTCAGCATCTTATATCTTACAGTATAAAACATGGCAAGTCACACTCAATCATTCTCTGGTTGCACCACTAGGAAGCCAGGGACTGTGGAAGTTAGAGCCACTTATAATCTTATAAACTTCTTTATTTTGTAGGAAAACAAGCATTTTGGAGATGATGGACTTCAGTTATGCTTTCCTGATCACGTCATGCTTAAAAGCCAAAATAGGTGTCTACAAATTATTTTTATCTTCCCATTATTTTGTTGATATCTAGAAGGCCACAATTAAGTGAAGGGAATGTTTTGACCCTTAATCTAAAATGAAAAAAAAATCCTAATAGCATCCCTAACAAGAGACTTTTGATGCAGGTGAGTTACAGAGAATTTTACAAAATAGATAAACCAAGATCAATTGAGTTACTAAACCAAAAGCAACTAAATTATTCCTGAGTTCAAATAAATGTCATTATGAAGGAGGTTCACTTCAAAAGGAGACAGATACCACTTTCTTTAAAAATTGGAACTTTTAAGTATTAGAAAAACCATGAAAAAGTGCAGGCTGTGGTGAACTGTATTTCTATTAGGACTTTATCTTTCAGGAATTTCACTTGCGCTCATCGTAGGACCCAGTTTTGCATCAATTCAAAATATACATAACACATGATATTTGGATCACTAGAAAAATAGAAACTTGCACACATGATGTCATCGAGTACGGTAACATATATTATGAATGAGATCCACAGGAAGGATACAGGGTTGCTGAATTCTCTAGGATACAGCTCTCAATCTTGTTTCTACACTATCTGAAGAGCTTTTAAAACAATAATGGAAGGGATGTCTGATGTAATTGGTAAGGTAGTTCCAAATATTGAGGTTTTTTTTTTTCTTAACTTAGAACATTTATTGAAAGAGGAAGATGGAGTGGGCATTGTAGCACAGGAGGTTAAGCCACCATTTAGGAAGCCTGCATCCCATACCCAGTGCTGTTTCAAATCCTAGCTACTCTGTTTCCAACCAAGTTTCCTGTTAATGCATCCTGGGAGGCAGAAGATGTCTTAAGTGAGTAGATCCTTGCTACCCATGTGAGAGCTACAGATGGAGTTCTGGGTCCCTGCCTTTGACCTGACCCAAGCCTGGCTGTTGCAGATATTTAGGGGAGTGAACCAGCAGATAGAAGATATCCCCCCACCCTTGCAATCTGCCTTTCAAATAAATTTAAAAAATAAACATTTCAAAAAGGAGGGAGAAAGAGATGAATTTTATGAGTCAGAGAAAATTCTGGGAAGACTGGCAAAAAAAAAGATTTTTAGGAAAGACTTTAAAGAGATTGTAGAGACATAAAGAAAAAAGATCATTCTAAGATAAGGAAAGTTTGAGGAGAATTCAACATCATGTTGAACTATGTAATTAACTTTGTGAATATGTAGGTAGAGACAAGAATTTAGAGATACATAAATGCCAACCTGAGGCCTCATATTTTAACAAACCTATGGGAAAAAAGGAGAAATATCAGAAGCCTTTGAAGGAAAAATCAACAAGACTCTGGAGCTAATTATATATAGTGGCTAAGAGTGGAAAATCATTAACTTGACTTTGCTTTGAAGTTCACACACAAAATTTTATGTTGATTCCACTCAAAATTCAAGAAAGTAATCTAATGCTTGTCTATATGTCTAGAGTACCTAATTAATGCTTAAGTGCAATATCACTCTTAGCTGGTAGGTTCTACCCTCTGAACCAGGGTATATGGAGTTCACGAGATTTTTACTGTTAACAATCCAGAAAAAGAAAAATAAGTTATAGCTTGTTCTTACCTTTCAAGTTCATTTTAAATTAGTAATATCTGTACTACAAGTCATGTTGAAGGACATACTCTTTCCTGAAACTTTTTGTGTCATATACATTTGAATTTCTGTTTGGCTGGCTTTTGGTGTAGGTGCAATATCAGAAGACAGCAACCTCATCTTTTTGATAACCCTGAAATTGAATGACAAAGGAGAAATAGTAATGGGTAGGTTAATCCTCCACCTGTGCCACTGGCATCCCATATGGGCACCGGTTCTAGTCCCAGCTGCTCCTCTTCCGTTCCAGCTCTCTGCTATGACCTGTGAAAGAAGTAGAAGATGGCCCAAGTGCTTGGGCTCCTGCACCCACATGAAAGACCCGGAAGGAGCTCCTGGTTCCTGGTTGTGGATTGGTTCAGCTCCAGCCATTGTGGCTATTTGGGGAGTGAGCCAGTGGATAGAAGACCTTTCTCTCTGTCTCTCCCTCTCACTGGAACTCTACCTCTCAGATTAAAAAAAAATGCATTTAAAATAAATAAATAAAATCCCATCAGATATCTATCTGGATTCTGAGCAACTCAGTTAACCTTTGGGGGCTTTCATTTTCTCATTTGGGAAAGCAGGAAAGTTACCTAAATGATTGTCTAACGTTATCTCTATCTAAAATTTTATGGTCTATTTGCATCCCTAAATTCTTTTTCACTGAGTGGTTGATAGTTTTTAAAATGAATATTCTGGCCAGCGCAGCGGCTTAATAAGCTAATCCTCTGCCTGTGGCGCTGGCACCCCGAGCTCTAGTCCTGGTTGGGGCACTGGATTTTGTCCTGGTTGCCCCTCTTCCAGGCCATCTCTCTGCTATGGCCTGGGAGTGCAGTGGAGGATGGCCCAAGTGCTTGAGCCCTGCACCCACATGGGAGACCAGGAGAAGCACCTGGCTCCTGGCTTCAGATCAGCGCAGTGTGCCGGCCGCAGCGGTCATTGGAGGGTGAACCAGCGGCAAAGGAAGACCTTTCTCTCTGTCTCTCTCTCTCATTGTCCACTCTGCCTGTCAAAAAAAATTAAATAAATAAATAAATAAAATGAATATTCTTTGGTTCACCTACTTTTCTTAATATTCTTATTTTTGTGTCTCCAAATACTTCTGTTTCTTGTATCCTTAACACATACAGAAGGAAATGTTGTGTGAGATTTTTCAATGGACTATAAATCAGTCAATCAAAAATCTTAACAGGTTAATATCCAATCCGGCAGTGCTTTGTCTTAATCTCTCACTATCTCCTTTCTGATATCGTCAGGAGGTAAAAGTAGATGACCCAGAAAGGGCAACTCCTAAAATTTTTCATTGACGATTTCCCTACGCATGCTTCCTCTTCTAAGAATTTTCAAGGTTCTAGGAAAACAAAAGTGTTGCCTCCCTTGAAATTGAATGATCTCTCAATAATGGTTTTCCATGTTGCCATGATGAAAAGGATAAAAGATAAAGACTGCAATTGATGGGGGAGAATGCAAGAAGTTTTCCACCATAGTCACACTATGAAGGAGTCATGGCGTTCCAACTTTGTAACTGCCAATATGACTTTGGGCTCATAAGTACATTAGCAAGACCAGGGTAGGCTATACTGAGTGAACAAGCATCCCTATGACCAATACCAAAGTTTGCTTTCTAACTTAAGATGCATATTCATCACAGGTCAACAGGAAAGCTCTGCATATCATTATTATTTGGACACTCAGCCTAACACAGTAGCTTTTTTTGCGAACACTACTGAGTACTGTGCCAGAGAGCAGAGCAAGATCTGGAAGTTTTGCACCATCAATTAAATGATCAGTCTTGGATAGTGAATTAAATAATTAAACAACACATGTCATTTCCCTTTGTAATGCATGGTCCAGAATGAGTCACATGGTTCCTACATCCACAAGGGAACCAAGAAATAAAATCTATTATGTGTTTAGGAAACAGAGAGCTGGAAATCATCAGAAATCACTAGCAATGAAGAATCTAGAATTGTATATTTCCTAAATGTTTTCTAAAAATTTTATTTTTAAAAGATCAATTTATTTGAAAAGCAGAACAGCACAAACACAGAGTGTATGGAGGTGGGGGGCGGGAGAGAGAGTGAGCGAGAGCCCATCTGCTGATTCACTCCTCAGTGACCACAAAAGCCAGGCTGAAACTGGGAGCCAGGAGTTCCATACTGGTCTCTCACCTTGATGGCAGGGACCCCAGTACTTGGGCCATTTCTGCTGTCTTCCCAAATTGATTAATAGGAAGCTGTATGAGAAGCAAAGTAGCCAGAACTGGAACTGGCATTCCAATATGAAATGCTAGTGTTGCAAGTGGTGGCTTAACCTGCTGTGCCTCAACATTTGCCACCATTTTATTGTTTTCCTGAAAGGCAGAGTAATGGAGAGACAGAGAATCTTCTATCCACTAGTTAACTTCCTATATGCTGGCAATGCAAGGGCTGGTCCAAGCCAAAGCCAGTAGCCAGAAACTTCATCCATGTCTCCTATGTGATTGACACTTAAACCATTATCTACTGCCCCTTCAGGTGTGCATTAGCCGGAAGCTGAATTGGTATTAGAGGCAGGACTTAATCCCAAGCATTCCTATATGGGATGCAGTTGTCCCAAACAGTGGTGTAACTTTAGTGCCACAGCGCTGGCCCTAGGGCATTAGCTTGAAGACAGATAATGGATACTATGCTCCTGGAGGATCTAAAATTTAGTCACCAGAAGTCTGATCTTTATGCTTAGGAAAGTGTCTGTTTATTAAATAAATGATGAAGGGACCAACCAATGTCTCAGGCCCTATCACTGGAAGAATCACTTATGTTGATTTTCACATTATCATGGTAAGGAAGCTCTATTTAACTGCAACAGTCCAGATAACCTGAATTAAAGAGTGAGGACAGATGGTGACAGATTGACTTCCACTGGTATCACAAATTAAAAAAAAAAAAAAAGCCCCAGTTATTGATCCGCAACTACAATAGTATCATAACTGGGCTTGCACTGATGCATGTTATAAACCACACACTTGAATTGCCTCACTGCAAGGATGAGCACATGCAAAAATGCATTACAAATAAAAGGCACTAACTTAGTAGGTATCATCAATTTTATACTCCACATATACAATAAACCAGAGTTTATATTTGAAGAACAGAAAGATGATTTGAAACTGTGCATTTTGAACTAGTATCAATGATGAGGAAACACTGAAATACTGTTCACTGTCTGCATTTAACTCACAACTCAGAAACACCCTAACAATTGCTATCTCACTCAGGGTAAAAGAGTAAAAATTGAAGGGCACCCATGAATGAGGTTCAATCAGCAGGATCAATGTGGGCATTCACACCAGCTCTTTCAATTTTTTACTTCTACAATGTAATCTCAATTTACCTGGACTCATTTCCTTCATTGATTATAACTAGAGATTAATTATCTCCCTTTTACTAACCCAATTTGTGTAGTTTTAATGAAGTGCAAGTTTGGTTAAGTTACAGATCCCTTTTCTTTGTAAGTGAATGGCCCAGGCTGGAAGGAAGCACATCGGTGGCTGGTTCCAGTGCCCTATCTTAAGAGTTACGTACACTTTTTCTCCTCTTATTTCTCCTCTGTGGCAACAATTGGAAAAACATCTCTTTTCCTTAATTTCTGGAGGGACACTTGAAATTCCAGAGAAAACTGTTTTATGATAAGGAGCAGTACGCACTCTCTTGTCAGTGTTCAGTCAGAGACAGATACTCAAGCTCAGGCTTACGAACAATTCACAGGTCTATGCCGATTTCTAGATTTAGACAACCCTCAGTTATCATAATACCCAAAGGACAAGGATCCTTAGTCCCTATTCCATTATAAAATATTTTGTTTTAATTGATGCATGGAGGCCGGTGCCGCGGCTCACTAGGCTAATCCTCTGCCTTGCGGTGCTGGCACACCAGGTTCTAGTCCCGGTCGGGGCACCGGATTCTGTCCCGGTTGCCTCTCTTCCAGGCCAGCTCTCTGCTATGGCCATGGAGTGCAGTGGAGGATGGCCCAAGTCCTTGGGCCATGCACCCCATGGGAGACCAGGATAAGTACCCGGCTCCTGCCATCAGATCAGCGCGGTACGCCGGCCGCAGCGCACTGGCCGCGGCGGCCACTGGAGGGTGAACCAACGGCAAAGGAAGACCTTTCTCTCTGTCTCTCTCTCTCTCACTGTCCACTCTCACTCTGCCTGTCAAAATAAATAAATAAATAAATAAATAAATAAATTGATGCATGGGCCATAATATATGAAATATAAATATGTAGTTAAATAAAATAATAAAATAAATATTCATGAACCCAATCCCATAATTAAAACCAGAACATTACCCACCTTTATTATTATTATCTGTGGACTCCCCCTGAGAATTCCACTTTCAACCATTCAATACCTTCATGTGTTTTGGGTTTGTTTCATGGCTTTTATTTACGGGTTTACCACACACATAAGTATCCCTAAATCGATGGTTTTCAAGCTGCAGGTTATGGCCATAAAATCAAGTTAATGGATCATTGACAGAATTTTGTTTTAATGCTTGCTCTAGAATAGAATGGGAAACACCAGAACACACTTGACAGAGGAAGGTGAGCACTGTTGTAAGAAAATTTGTTTCAGTCTCTGTGTGTATACCTGCAAAGTTATCTCTTACTGTCACCCATGGGCTACAGTGTAAAATGCATTTTTTTCTATGGCAAATCATCAAGTAGTTTTAAAAGCATCATCCCAAAATATATATTACTAATCCTGTTTGTTTGGAGTTTTATGAAACCTGTATAATGTTCTGTGTATTCTTCAACATCTTCGTGTTGTTTATGTTCTAAGATTTAGCTCTGTTGATTTATTTTCACTGATGAATAATATTCTATTTCAAGGTGATAAATTATTGTATTTCTACCTCCTTCCATGAATTGGCATTGGGTTGTTTCTGATATTGTGTTATAACAAAAAGTGCTGCAGTGCATACTCTTGGGGTCTCCTGATGTACTTGTACAAGATTTTCTGTAGAAATCATACTTAGAAGTAAAAATGTTAGATCTTATGATCTGTTCAGTTAAGCTATATATGATAATGCCAAAATATTTTCTATAAGGATTTTGCTTCCTTCATACATGCATGTTCTCATCTGTCACTCACTTCCATAGACACCCACCCAGAAAACAATGTCATAGTCTGGAATTCACAGTGGTTCTCTAGAAAACTGAAGTGACGCTGGCTCTCGGATTTCTTTCCCGATGTCTTATCTGGCTGTTTACGAGAGGCTTTTCCCTACCTCGGCTATAAAATGCTCTATTGGAGAGCAATTTCTTTGTATTCTAATGAAAGTCTTAGCAGGTATGAGACCTTAAGAAACCTTCCTATATCAATGATCTGTTTGATTCTCGGGAATCATATTATTCAATTAGCTGCCATTAAATCAAGCCCAGTCCTTAAATGCAACTTAGTTTTCCCAGTGCCTGTTAAGAACTGTGAGGCATCAGGGACTTTATTTAACTTGCAAGCTAACAAGATTTTCTGGCATAGTTTCATAATGCTGGCAGAAGACATGAGAATCCGGGGTCAGAAATGAATATCTTTATTATTCATAGCAATAGCAGTAGCCAGAGAATCAGCATTTTCTTGCACAGGTTCCTAAACACCAATTCTCAGCAGGAAAACCAGAAAAGGACTAAATAACTACTGCACATGCAGAAAGTTGCATTATAGGAGAGGAAAGTCTGAGGTTAGAGAGCCCAATTCTTTTATAGTGAATATAAAATAAGCAGGACTGTCCGTTGTTCTGGAGGCATGGATTATGTCTATCCTCAGTTCTGAAAGCTACCTTTCTCTTAGCTCTAAAATAAGACTATTTCTAACACTGTTGCCAACAAGGTTCATTATACAAACACCCTTGAAAGGATAGTCCAGAAAAAGGCAGTGAGTATCCTGGTTCACCAGACAAGTGGACATGTGAAAGATCTTTGTAGAATTATTTCTCAATAACGTTCTTTAGAAGATTTCATATCTCAGTATCCTTGCAGAAAGACAACATCAGCTTGTCTCCATCAAGATATTATTATCCAATTTTAAAAATGATATTTATATTTTATTCTTTAAAAATCCTTTCTATATTAGGATAATCAAGATTATGTTTTAATAACAAAAATTCTTTATACTATCAGAGGCTTGATACAAATAATTTTATTTTTCACTCCCTTTGGTCTGTTCAAGGCTCTTTTCCATACTATTGCCCAAATGGATAAACCTCAGCCTTCTTGTGGGTGCATAATATTCAGTGTGGTCTTCTCAATGGCCCTGGAAACAGAAGAGAGACAGACTCAAGCAAAGTCTTTTCACTGCTTTATTCTGGAAGTAACACATCATGTGTCGTGTTCAAGTAGAATGGCTTCTTGTTCCCATCTAACACCAAGTGAGCTGGGAAATATAAAAAGGCTAATGGCATACTGCATGAATATTTTTCACAGCCCCACTGTATTGGACCTCCAACCACTTCACTATTTTCTGTTTTAAGGATAATTTTAAACCATTTCTTCTTTTTTAAAAAAAAGATTTATGTATTTGAAAGGCAGAATTTCAGAGGGGCAAAGAGAGAAGAGAACGAGAGAGAGAGAGAATGAGAGGTCTTCCATCTACTGGTTCACCCCACAGATGGCCGCAATGGCCTGAGCTGGGCCAATCTGAAGGAAGGAGCCAGGAACTTCTAGGTCTCCCACACAGGTGCAGGGGCCCAAGGACTTGAGGCATCTTCCACTGTTTTCCCAGGTCATCAGGCCATAGCAGAGAGCTGGATCGGAAGTGGAGCAGCCAGGACTCGAATCAACACCCAAATGGGATGTCAGGACTGCAGGCAGTGGCTATACTTGCTACACCACAGGGCTGGCCCCTAATCCATTTCTTCACTAAGACTATCAGATCTACTTAGTCACGGTTCTGCAGGAACCTTTTCATGAACTAACTCAGTCCTTTACAAACCAAAATCTTATTCCTGTCTCTTCGTAACACAAACTAGGCTTTATATTTGTCATTCTTTCCATCAAGGAGAAAGGAAGACTGCCTCTTCAGAAATCGAAGTTTCTTTTTTTTTTTTAAAGATTTCATTTATTTATTTTAGAGGTAGAGTTACAGACAGTGAGAGGAAGAACCAGAGAGAAAGGTCTTGCGTCTGCTGGTTCACTCCCCAGTGGCCGCAACAGTCGGAGCTGAGCCAATCCAAAGCCAGGAGCCAAGAGCTTCTTCCTGATCTCCCATGCTGGTACAGGGACCCAAGGCCTTGGGCCATCCTCCACTGCTTTCCCAGGCCACAACAGAGAGCTGGATTGGAAGAGGAGCAGCCGGGAATAGAACCCGTGCCAATATGGGATGCTGGCACCGCAGGCAGAGGATTAACCTACTGCGCTACAGCACCAGCCCCATAATCTTGATTTAGTCTTTTACTACATTCTGATTTTAGGCAATGTTTCAGGTATAAAGTGTTTAAAAGAGCAAAAATGGAAAGTAGGAGGAGCCCCGAGTGCAGAGATGGGAGGGAGATGTGGGGAAACTAATGCTTTCTTTTCTTTCTCTCTCTTTTTTAATGGAGTGAATCCTCTTTTTTAAAGATTTATTTATTTATTTGAAAGTCAGAGTTAGAAAGAAGATAAACACACACACACACACATATAGAGAGAGAGAGAGAGGGAGAGAGAGAGAGATGTCTTCCATCTGCTGGTTCACTTCGCAATTGGCCGATCCGAAGCCAGGAGCCAGGAGCTCTTCCAGGTCTCCCACGTGGGTGTGAGGGTCCAAGGACCTGGGCCATCTTCTCCTGCCTTCCCGGGCCATAGCAGGGAGCTAGATGAGAAATGGAGCAGCCGGGACTGCAGGTGGTGGCTTTGCCTGCTAAGCCACAGCGTTGGTCCCAACTAATGCTTTCAAAGAACCATGTGTAGTAGTTGCTATGATTCACAGGTGCATAGGTACTTCACAAGCTCTGATGGGATGCATAGAGTCCAGACAGGGGAAAAGGGAAAAGGAATGATTCTCCAGGAAATATCTGAACTGGACTGAATGATACATAAGAGTTAAACTTTTTTTAAAAGCTGAAAGTAGCTGGGAAGTCATTCTAGTAATAGAGAACAATTGGTCAAGAACAGAGGCATGAAAGAACATGATCTCATTTTTTTTTTTAGTTTTTTATTTATTTGACAGGTAGAGTTATAGACAGTGAGAGAGAGACAGAGAGAAAGGTCTTCCTTCCGTTGGTTCACTCCCCAGATGGCTGCCACGGCCAGCGCTGCGCCAATCCGAAGCCAGGAGCCAGGTGCTTCCCCCTGGTCTCCCATGTGGGTACAGGGCCCAAGCACTTGGGCCATCCTCCACTGCCTTCCCGGGCCACAGCAGAGAGCTGAACTGGAAGAGGAGCAACCAGGACTAGAACCCGGCACCCATATGGGATGCCAGCACCATAGGCAGAGGATTAACCTAGTGCGGGGCACTGGCCCCATCATCTCATTTTTAAAATGTAAGTTCGGTGACCTGACTAAGCATAAGGTGGGTATAGTAGTTTGCAAGAGATGAAAATGGGTAAAAGAGTCAGACCATGAAATGATGAATTCAGGGCCGACACTGTGGCGCCGTGGGTTAAAGCCCTGGCCTGAAGCGCCGGCATCCCATATTGGCGCCGGATCTAGTCCCGGTTGCTCCTCTTCTGACCCAGCTCTCTGCTATGGCCTGGGAAAGCAGCAGAAGATGGCACAAGTTCTTGGGCCCCTGCGTCCACGTGGGAGACCTGCAAGAAGCTCCTGGCTCCTGGCTTCAGATCTGCGCAGCTCTGGTCGTTGCGGCCATCTGGGGAGTGAACCAGCATATGGAAGACCTCTCTCTTTGTCTCTACCTCTCTCTGTAACTCTGTCTTTCAAATAAATAATAAAAAAAATAAATGATTAGTTCTAAATAAAAGCAATGTGAAACTGCAGAAGAATTTTGAGCATGATGAGAAGTTTCTATTTTGGAGAAGTAAGTGAGGTTGAGTTGGTAGAAGTGTTAGGGACATTTTTTTAAACAACCCAGACAATAGTGAAAGTATGGCTAAAGATGAAAAAATTGTGTGTATATGTGTGTGTGTGTATACACATACATGCATATGATAAGTAGATAAAATATCAAAGCATGATAATTAAATGGACATTGGATATGAGATAAAAAGAAGAGTCAAGCATAACTAATGTTAGAAAGAAGAAATAGCAGTTTCAGTTTGAAAACAGAGTTGACTCTTTGGTAGCACTGGAACATCATGGTACATATTCTGGTTTGGAGTCCAGAGGAAGCTACAGATGTGTAAGACATTGGCTGGGAAAGGCAGATGAAAAGAGCAGTGAAACCAAAAGTCAGGGGCATGAAAACACTGACCAAGGAGAACCACAACAAAGATGTGTCTACACCAATGGAAAGTAGATGCTTCTTATGCACCTAGTCATTGGGGAACGTGAGCCATTAAAAATATGAAAAAACAATTTAGAAATGCTTTGCTTCACAAACAGACTGCTCCTAAGCACAGTGAATTCAACAATGAAGAAAATCACACATTTAAAGTAAGTGGCACATTGAAAGCACTTGTTAGTCACTGAAAAACACTGAATATATTTTAGACTGCCAAAGCTCTTGTCTTCTCTGGTGCACTGCTGGAATAATCATGATAAAAAATCCCCAGAACTCCCAGGAGGTAGGAAACAAGCATGAAAGTACTCCGTGGCATCCTTGTAAATAAGAACAGATGCTCATCCATCCACAAAACCATTTGGTGCCATTCTGCCTTAGGTCATGTGGTGGTTGAACAAAGGAAATCCCAGTTTCCTACCTGTCCTAGCTCAAAGAGATTGGCATTAGATGTAACTGCTGTTGATCCAACTGGAGTCAGGGAATCTATCACATAGAACAATACCTTGGGATATTAGAACCTTGCCAAAGCGCTCAAAGCACATCTGAGTCATTGATTCACTAACCCCCAGGCAGTCCTTGTGGGATAGGAAATGGCTTTGTATATAATTTTAAAACATCTGAAGCCTTAAAGTCAGCAAATTAGTGGCCAAAACTGAATCCCAGTAAAGTCCTTTGTTAACTAAACCCAAATGCTTGGCAGTATCAAAGTACTTAGAGGGATCTTGGAGGATGCATGCCTTACAAATTCCCTTGATGAGCTCAGCTGCAGCCCCAATTTGCTTGGTGCAGAGCCATTTTGACTCTATCTAAAAGCTCTCGGGAGAGAAGATTGTCCCATCTTCACTCTGCCACCCCCTTTCTTGTTGTCTGCTCCTGGACTGCTGCTGCTCCTGTTTGCCTGGTTCCAAGCCAGAGATCCTGCTGTTTTTACTGGAAGCAAAAGAAGTATAAGGAAGAATGGTCATTCCCATCAACAAGTACCCTGGGATGTTTGCTTGCTACTTTGGCATGGAACCTCACGACATTCCGAGTTTGTGCTTCACTAAAGCGAGAATTATGATCACACTGTCCTGCTTCTGAGACATATTATGTGGTTCTTAAGCGACTAATCTAAAAAGCATTTCAGCTCAATGGCTCCTATAGTTTATAACTTTTGATAGAACAGAACATTCTCAAAAATGTCTTTCAAAAGAAAAAAAGCAAACAGCATTACTTCCCCGCTAAAAACAGGAGGGTGGAAGTCACAGTGGTCATTATCTGTTTCTACTAAAAGCTGAATTGTTCTTCTGAGAATCTCTTCCAATGTGCTTTTAAATATTGTATCATGCAACATCAAATCCTGTTTTAATGCAATATATTGATTCTCTTATAGGCTGGGGTATTATCATCTTAAAGATATTCAAAGTAAATGATTAAACATAGCTTATGCCAGTGCAGTCACCAGCAATTTAGCATTCTCTTCTGATTGGTATGTTTAATGGCTGGCTGCTCAAGTGATGAGGGATAGAACATCTTATAGTAGTGGCTATGAACTGAAAGTAAAATACAACCCAAAGCTTCTCATTGCCCGCTCCCACCTTTACAGAAAATAGCAAACGTATTAATTTTAAAATTGAAGGCGATTTAACTCCTTTAGGCTAGGAGGCTTATATCCCCACTATTGTATGACTGAGAAAGTGAACAGGAGACAGAAATAAGATCCTTTAATCAGTGAGTTTCTGTGACAATAGCTAGGGCTACACTGGTGTCCAGCAACATTCAGTTGGATGTATGCTCTCAGTCAAAGCGTTATCTTCCCTGTTCTGTGGGAAAGCATTGAGAATAGAACTCCCTTGCCAGTGTCAACATGTAAAATGGAGCTAGTGTTTATATCAGAGAGAAAATGCTGGATGGAGAAGACTTTGAAGAAAAGAAGAGAGCAGAAGTGTTTTTCACTTGCTTATTTAGAAGGAATGGGCTATGGCAGTCCTCACATGAGTGTTACTGTTGCCTGTCTTATGAAGGATATGAAATCCAATATGAGGTCCCTGTGGTTCGGGATGCTTGAAGACTACCTATCCAAGGCGGATCCCTGGGAACCAGCTATGTAGTTCAATCAAATTTGAATTTCCTTCATATAAGTGACTTATGAGACATGGCTGTCAGATAGCCAAGGAAATGCAGTGATGGATAAAGTAATAGCATCAATGGTATGTGGGTATAAAGCTTGAAAATCAGGAGAGATCACTACATAGAAGGCAAAGAGCATGTTGGAGAAAACTTTTATTCATTGCAGAAGGGTGCATTTGGTAACCCTTTTAGAATTTTCATAAAGTGGGTATCCCAAGAGTGTTCCCTTATGTGTAAGAAGAAGCTCGCTAGGAAATCACCTAACACAGCTGCCCAGTGTACATTTGAGGACATAATGTTTTGATGAGCTGTGACTTGGTCAAGTCACAACGTTGGTCCTTTTTGGTGCTGGGGCCAAATTTCAGCTGAGTTTGAAATGAAACTGCCAGTATAAAAGAAACTTCAGCTCTTTGCTAGTTGATTGAAGACCAATCTCCTTTTTATTCAAAATACACAGTGCATTTTAAAAATTTCAATGAAAATAAAGTCATGAAATCAGCCTAAAGAGTGAAGTAAAAGTAAAAGTAAAATAGTCCCAAAAGAGTCACTTACAAATTAGCGAGGAATTTAAGAAAGGTTTTGGGAAAAGGCAGCCATCTCAAACAGATATGTCCTCAGGTGGGGTATGATGGGTGGCTGTCCATCTTTAAGGATAAATACACACATTGGTGAGCAGAGGTGGGGTCTGTGACAAGTGAGTAGAACAGCAAGGTAGAAGTTGACTGTGGAAGCTCAGCACAGCTGCTTTTCCAATGAAGTGAGTCTCTCCTACCGTAAGATGGATGTGATGTTGTTCAGTGAGCATTTGGGGTGAGGGCTCTAAGTAAGAAGGAAATGATATTGTCTTGGAATAAGCATGTCTAATTTAACACAAAGGCTAACTCCTTTAAGATACAGATTTTATAACTCAGGTGTGCTAAGGCCAACAGATGTGAAGACTATTGCCACTGAAGAAAATGTTATCCACAGTTCCCTTGATGACAGGGCACAAGATGCTGCACAGGTTCACACAGGGGAGCAACAAAGTTAGTCAGGAGACAGGCAGAGGGAGGAGACAGTATGGGCAGGTGGCTTTACTATGGTTTTTGTGAGAAGGAACAGACCAGCCAGGGTGGTGACTTTGTACTGAATAGTGTTATTAATTTCTGTGAGTTCTGGAGTACAGGGGCTGCTATCTCTGGTTTTCTTATTGGCTCTGGGTTGAATAGGGGTCAGGCATAGCTGCCCAGAGTGTAACAGCATAGTGGAGATGGTGGAGTTGTGGATTCTGGGCTGCGTAGTCTGATATGAAAGGGAGGTGAGTTGTTGACTGTCCAAAGAACTGGTTACCCTAGGCGGGGCACTCTTTCCAGGGCCAGCAAATCCTCAGATGTCAAAGCCTCAGAAATGCAGAAAATAAGGCATGATTAATATACTCTCCAAGTGTGATGATCCTTACTTAAGAAAGGTAGAGACTTCTGGTGTCATTATCAGTGAAGGGTGTCCTTTTGAGATTCAAGAGCTTGATCCAATTAGATATAGTTTTGAGTGGTGACAGTCTCCAAGACTATTAGAGTTATCCTAAGAGTGAAAGAAGTTGCCCTGGGCAGAGTAGGAGTGACCATCCACAGGATAATGTCCCATAAGGAATGGCATGGGTATTCTGCAGGGAATTTTAAGTGAGAAGGGAAATAGACCCCCAATATGAAATGACAAATTCTCGTGTACAAAATCATAGCTCTTGCCAATGGAAAATGGCCATCCCTAACCCTACAAATGACAGCCTTGAGTCAGTGGCCTGGAACAGTTTGGAGCATCACCATTGCTTTTATTCCTGGTGTTATAAGCAGAGAATCAGAGGCTCCAGTGGGTGAGGGAAGGTAACATTTGCACAGAGCCACACAACAGGCCTGCTGTTTACATCTCAGCTTGCTCTATTTGGTTTACAGCAATACGGTCTGGGTCTTGTTGAAGGAATTTTACTTAGTGTTGAGCCGTTAAAGGAAAATTGACTGACCTATCTATTATTTAACAAAAGGATGGGGGAAAAAAAAAGCTTGGGAGGAGGAGACTTGTGCAAATAAGCAGGCTTAACAAAAAATTCATCCTCTCTACTCTTCCCCTCCCTAAGCATTTTTCAAACGAGCATGCTCCCTGAGAACGTTTATATCAACAGGATCCCTCCTGGTTCAAAATGAGATGTGAACACTTGAAACGAGGAGTGGAATAATTGGGAAAGTGGCCATCAACCACCTGGTGGATGACAAGTGGCAACCATGAGTCGATGCCTGAAACAAGAAAGTTGCTCACTTCTTCCTTTATTATTTTTTGTGATTCTGGGAGAGTAAAAATTACAAAGTGATTTGCAGCTGAATTTCCACTGCAGCTGTAGAAGTTACAATGGTATACAGTGGGGGAAGTTTAAGACTGTGGTGCGCTGATAAAGCCGAATGAAGGTGGGAGATGTAAGGGAAGGAGCCGGGGATTGGGGGTGGACCTTGAGTCCTGGTGGATTCAACTCAATTCCCACAGCTGAAACATCTTCTCCCACACTAGCAAAACTCTCACCTGAGCTGGGCTAGGGCTGCATCACACAGACAACACAGCCACTGGATGCAAAGAACCACTAGGTGGCATTTGTGATTTATTGCTTTCCAGGCTGAGATTTTAAAATATCTCAGCTGATCCTCTACATAGGCAGAACAAGACATTTAACATTCCAAAGCATTTCATTCGAGAAATGCATAGTTGATTCTGTTTATCAACTTGAAGGGTGTGTGTGTGTGTGTGTGTGAGGGGTGACTTGCTTAAGAAGTCAAGTTTCAGATCATCTACATTCTTCTGCAGGTCCTCTCTGACCCCACACCATCAGCTTACATAAGTAATTACTTGTCTACAATTAAGCTGTAAATAATGCAATCACTCCATTCTTGTCCCGTCACTCCAGTCCCAACCACAACAAATAGTGCTAATCACATACTTATTCAAGTGTGTAATTATTCACAGTTAAACTTCTGTCACTTTCACCCTGTTTGGAAACAGCAGAACACAACCTGTAATTAGCAAATGTGGCTTCAGGCACTTTTGCTTGGGAGTACGCCAGGGATTCAGCACCTAGGCGCTCCTTTGATCTGGAAGCTGGCTAGGCGCCTCACCCTGAGGCCAGAGTGCTATCAGCACTCTGCAAGTCACTGAGATCAATGAATATGTCAAAGACATCTATCCCAAATCACATATTACTTCCCCCTCTCACTGTGGTTTTTGCCTTTAGTATATATTTCATAGACTTTCCCTTTCTTTTTGAACTCTTTGACTTCAGTTTAAAGGGTTACCAAAAAGGTCTCCAAGCCCCTGTGTTTTCAACTCAGGTTAAAAATGAAAGTCCCTGAAGTCTTCCTTGATGGCCCCTGTTCTTTCTTAACTTTGCAGTTTCCTTAAACATAAGCACAATGCAGGAGGGTTGACCTTTGCTGCCTGGACTGGGCCACAAGGAGAAAGGGAACCAAAGACTTTTGTCCAGTCCCTGTGTGTGCCACCTCCCCCTCCCCGCCTCTACCCCCAGCTAAACCACCCAGCAAAGGAGACCAGGTATGCCTCAGATGTTTCAGAGCAAACCCATTGTATTTTCTTACAGAAGCAACTCAGCAGCACAGAGCCTTTCCAGGGAGCGATGATAGTGTCCTCCTAAATGGGAAACAGGATGCCGCAGTCGGTTCCTTCCTCCAGTAAGATGTTGCACGCTTTGCGGTACAAGGTGGTGCTTTGTGTACGAATATATTGAGCCCACAGAAAGGAACAGTGAGGCACAAAGACACAATCGGTACTTGGGTGAATCAGATGTTTATTTGCATGTTGTACTGAATTATCATTTGCTTGCTGAAGAAAAGGTTATTCCACCTGCATTCAGACCTCCCATGGCAATTACCTAATAAAAAAAGTTCTCATATCTAGCCAAGTTTAATATCTTCCTCTCTTGACATATCCAATTAGGGTAGAGGTTTTTCACCTCAACTAAACATGAATGCTCTTCACAGTAGAAAGACGAGCAGAAATGCAGTTCAATTCTTTGCATGTAAATCCTGGTCAACCTTTGGTTCCAGCCATAACAAAATCGATTTTTAAAATAATATTTGAAGACTTCAAAGGGGAAAACAGTAACGCAAGCTGCTCCATGGGGGAACATTGTCCTCAGAAGAGAAAGCTTCTGAGAACAGAGGTATGAGCACCAGAGGGAAGCTGCCTGGCCAGCGAATTTAACCAAACAAGCCAAATTAGCCCTGGCAAACACTGTGGTTGACAGATGTGTGAGCCAGATTGCTGTAATGTTTTTATTTTATGATTTTTTTTAAAGATGAAATACTCTGAGTGCTTCTATGTGAGTAATGTGGACCAACACTGAGCAGTTATCTGGTGATCTTGATTAATACAGACTGACAAGCAATCTGGAAGATCAGTTAAAAAAAATATTTCTATTTTCTCCAGAAGAAGAGGTCTTAAAGAGAGTGTCACTAATAATAATACTGATTTTAAAAATTTTTTGCATTTTTAAATCAACACGTCAAATCTCCTCCTGTACAACATAATGTTTTGATTTTTTTAAAAAAACTCCCATAATTTACTCCATGTGGACATAAACAGGACTCTCATTGATATACATTTAACGCTAATTTTAAAAATGTTCCTAGGAACTATTTTATCTATTTGAAATGCAGAGTTACAGAGAGAAAGAGGGAGGGACAGAGAGGAAGGGATCTTCCATCTGCTGGTTCACTCCCCAACTGACTGCAACAGCCGGGACTGGGCCAGGCCAAAGCAGGAGCCAGGAGCCTCTTCCAGGTCTCCCACGTGGGTGCAGAGACCCAAGCATCTTCTGCTGCTTTCCCAGGCACATTAGCAGAGAGCTGGATGGGAAGCAGAGCAGCCAGGACTCAAACCAGCGTCCATATGGGATTCTGGCTTTGCAGGCAGTGGCTTAACCTGCTGTGCCATAATGCCAGCCCCTAAAAATCGTAATATGCAGTCCACTAACAAGATAATATGATGACTTGCAAGATGTGTGCAAAGATGTGTGTAGTGCAGAGTCACCTGCACTGTCTTATCTGCTCCCTTCTCCCTTGATTTCGGAGTGCAATGTGACATTTAGTCAAGAAACTGCAAATCTCTATCTGTGTCCATATCAATGTTGCTCTCAGTGGAAGACTAGAAACAAAATAGTCATGTTACCCCAAATTTTACATATTGGTAATCTGTCTACATCCTGGCATTCCTACTGCCACCACCTTTGACTGGGCCATTGTCATCTCTTGTTTAAACTCTCAATGACCTGCCTCATTTAACCACTAGCATTCTCTTTAGTGCATTATTTCCATAGCAGGGACACTGACTTTCAGTCATATTGCACTCGAATTTTTTTATTTATTTATTTTTTAATTTAATTTTTTGACAGGCAATCTGAGGCCAGGAGTCAGGTGCTCCTCCTGGTCTCCCATGTGGGTGCAGGACCCAAGGGCTTGGGCCATCCTTCACTGCACTCCCAGGCCACGGCAGAGAGCTGGACTGGAAGAGGAGCAACCGGGACAGAATCCGGAACCCAGACTGGGACTAGAGCTCGGGGTGCCGGTGCCGCAGGCGGAGGATTAGCCTAGTGAGCCACAGAGCCGGCCTGCACTCTGATTTTAAAACTCCCCAGTGGCATGCCATTGCACTGAGACTATGCATTGCCTGACATAGAAGGTCTCACCTGATCCTGTTCTTGCCAGGCTCGCCATCTTCATTTTGTATTGCTGTCTCACTAACATTTCAGCAGTTGAGTGTGCCCAGAGCCATGAACACCTTTTGCCATGCACTTGAATTGCTTTTCTTTCTCTCAGCTGTAACAGAAGCCTTGGTTTACACGGCTGCCACTTTGCGACCACCCTACAGAAGGCAGGTGATTTTTTTTTCTCTTCCTTTACACTCAGCCTCATGATTGATTCTTTCATGGTATAACACCATTTATAATTAGCCAATTTGCTCATTATATATTGGTATCCACTAGAATGTAACTCCATAGGACAGAACCTATGCTTATCTCATTCACTCCTGGATCTCCAATATCTATCTTAATATCACTATGTAGCAGACAACTCAGTTGTTTGTCAAATAAATGAATAGAATTTAATCAATCTTATGACCAATGCATGTCATGTGGAAACTGCCTTCTGAGAGTTCTGTGAATAATTGCAAGTAAATAGAACCAGCAACACTTCTTTCCTTATTTTTAGTTTTGAAAAATTTCAAACAGGGATAAAAGAATTGAGTAGTGAAAATCTTTCATATTTTATTATGGTTATTTTATAATATATGTATCTGCCTACCTAGCTCCCTCTGTCTACACTGTAATATATGTGGTTTTTGTGTCATTCAGAGAAAATTGCAGGCACTAAAATGCTTCCTCTTAAAGACTTCAACTTGCATGTTATTAACTAGAATTCAATATTTGTTCAAAGTTTTTACTTTTGGTATAAAGTTTACATATAATGAAATGTCTAAATCAAAATATGTACATCTCTATAACCCAAATTGCTATCTAGTAAGAACAGCATCTCTGTCCCTTAAGAGTTTCAAACTTCAGCAATTCATAATATTTTTCTTCCATCAGGTGTATCTGTTCTAGAATGTCCTATGAATGGAATCATATAGTATATATTCTTTTGTATATGGCTTCTTTCACTTAAATGTAATGTCTTTGAGATTTGTTGATGTCTTTATACATATACATATAAATTAATCTCTTTTCACTTATGAATAATAATTCATTGTGAATATACCATAGTCTGTTGATACATTCTCTTCTTGATGGATAATCAGATTATAATTTATTTTGGCCTTTATAAATAAAGCTTCCATAGCCATTCATATGCAGGTATTTTTGTGAATATTGGTTTCATTTTTCCTGAGTAAATACCTAGGACTCAAATTACGGGTTTTAGGTAATGTTAGGTTACAGGGCATATATTTAATGTTACAAGAAACTTCTCTTGAAAAATTATTTATTTGAAAGGCAGAGTTACAGAGAGAGAATCTTACGTCTGCTGGTTCATTCCCAAAATGGCTTCAAGCCAGAAACCTGAACTCCATCTAGGTCTCTCACATAGTTGGCCATATCCCAGACACTTGAGCTATCTTTTGCTGCTTTCACAGGCCCATTAATAAGGAGCTGGATCTTAAGGGAATCAGGCACTCATATAGGACGCCAACATCACAGGCTGCGGCTTAACCTTCAGTGCCACACACCGAAACATCCAACTGAGACGGTCACGTAAGGTGCGTGAAATTATTTGCTCTGGTTCTGTCAAAGCAAAGGCAGATGAGACCTGAAATTTGATAAATCTACAGTAGTCTAATTTTTAAACTGATCATTTCTTTTAAAGAGTTTTTTTTTTTCATTTATTTGTTAGAGAAAGAGAGAGAGAGGTGTTTCATTCTCCAGCTGTTTGCAACAGATGGTGCTGAGCCAGACTGAAGCCAGGAGCCAGGAACTCTAACTAGGTCTCCCATTTGGGAGACAGGAGCCCAAGCACTTGGGCCATCTGCCAGTGCTTTTCCAGGTACTTTAGCAGGGAGTTGGATTGGAAGTAGAGCACTGGGACTCAAACCAGAGCTCATACGGGTTGGATGCTGGTGTTGCAGACAGCAGTTTAACCTTCTGTGCCACAATGCCAGCTTGAAGGTGATAATTTGCGTGGCCTGCAAATGATGTTGTAAATATCCAAATGGCCATAGACAAAAAAAAAAGTTTCTGCACCACCGCATACAATCTCGCCAACACTTGATGTCAACAGTCTTTTTTTTTTTTTTTTTTTTTACAGGCAGAGTGGACAGTGAGAGAGAGAGACAGAGAGAAAGGTCTTCCTTTTTCCGTTGGTTCACCCTCCAATGACCACTGCAGCCGGCGCACTGCGCTGATCCGAAGCCAGGAGCCAGGTGCTTCCTCCTGGTCTCTCATGCGGGCGCAGGGCCCAAGGACCTGGGCCATCCTCTACTGCACTCCCGGGCCACAGCAGAGAGCTGGCCTGGAAGAGGAGCAACCAGGACAGAATCCGGCGCCCCGACCGGGACTTGAACCCAGGGTGCCGGCGCTGCAGGCAGAGGTTTAGCCCAGTGAGCTGTGGCGCCGGCATTAATAGTCTTTTAAAATCTAACCATCCTCATGGAGGTTTAGTGTAGTTCATTGTGGCTTTAATTTGAATTTTCTGGATGATTAGTGATGTTGAGTACTCTTTAATGTGCTTAATGGTCACTTGTATATCTTCTTTTGCAACGAGTTTGTTCAAATATTTTGTTCATTTTCTTCTGAGTTATTGGTGTTTTCACTATTGAGTTGCTTAATTTTCTTATATACCCTAGATATGCACTATGAAGTTCTCTGACAGGCGTATTTTGCATTTTCTTCCACTCTGTAGTTTCCCTTTCATTTTCTCAACTCATTTTTGAGAAACACAAGATAAATTTTAAACTTTGTTGTAGTTTTTAATGGTTGTTGGTTTATGTGGGCTAAGAACATACCAATTCATGAAGATAGTTGCCTATATTTTTCTCTAAAAGATCTTACCTTTAGATATAGTCCATTTGAATTAATTCTTATGTATGACATGAGATAGACCTGAAAGTTCATTTTTTGTTTTATTTTTCTATATTGGTGTCTTAATTTGCCAGCAGCATTCGTTAAAAAATACTGTATTTGCCCAAATGCCTTAACATTGGCATCTTTGTCAAAAATCAAATGACTGCCTATGTGTGGGTTCAATTTTCTGTTCTGTTCCATTGATTTATATGTTGATCCTCTTGTCAGTACTATTCTTGATTACTGTAGCTTTATAGTAAGTCTTAGAATCAGACCATTTAATTCCTCTGACTTTGTTCCTGTTTTTCAAGACAGCTTTGATTATTCTAGGTCATTTGTATTTCCATATCAATTTTAGAGTTAGCTTGTCAATTTCTACAAATATTCTACAGGGATTTTGATTGGGATTACACTGAATTTCAGATAGCACTTTTTGATGCGATTGTGAAGTCGATAAAAGGCATCGTTTTGCCAGTGTTCCCTGGCACATTGATAGTCCTGTCAGTTCTCTATTGGGACTTATTTAAATTGAGATATTGTGCCTGCTTCCTCTGCTAAAATAATAACCAGTATTTTAAAATGCACTTAAGAGCTTTACATTCATAATCTTTTTTAATCCATATACAAAATCAAACTTCGTGAGTGAGAAATTATTCTTTTTTCCAAATTACACATGAGATGCCTGTGGTCCAAGGAGTTGAAACAATTTGCTCAAGGTCAGATATCTAGTAATGGAGAATTTTGAATTCAGATGCTTCCTACTCTGAAGCCTAACTATCCCAGGATATTGAATTTTGTTATGTTTCCTTGCGTATTGGGTGTGGGGATTTTGCATCAATTGGTATCCAAATACTAAAGGACAGGCAAATGAGACAAGGTTGTATTGAGATGGTGAAAGAAGCAAAGAACTTCAAAGAGAGAGCCTATGTGGCTTTGTCTTAACAAATTTAGGGTCAGAGGATGCTGCTGAGGGTGGGGAACCTGGAGGGATTGGAAACACAAGGATATTGAAGACAAATAGCGTCTCTCTTTCCATTGCCAGAGAGACCCTGACTTTAGGCTGACCATCTGAAAACAGCCTGTTCTAGCTTGTTTAGCTGCCTGAGAGTATTTATATCTTGAGAAACTCGCATGTGATACACTTGGCAATAGCTACAGGGCACCAGTTCCTCCTCTTCCCCTCAGATGTGCTCAGGGTAGCAGAGAGACCATAGAGATTCACAAATGAGCTTTCTTTGTAGGGCACTGTCTGCTTTGAAATTCTTCATTAAATCTTTTTCACAAATAAATTGCCCAGTGTCCATAGGGAATACTTCCATCTTTAATCATATGCAGCTTGAATTGACTCTGGAGTTGCAGTGTTCAGGGCAGGGCTTGTGTGGAGAGCCTTGGCAAGGCAGGGGTGGGGGAGGGGGCAGACCTTCAGAAGCCCAACCCTTGCAATCTCTTTCGAATGTAAGTAACAAAGGAAGGCCCCAAAGGGAGCAATTGGAGTGAGCTTATATTTTGCAATGTGTTTAGCACTCGTTGTGACCAGATTTTTAAACGGTGAAAGTTAATCATGCATCTGACCTATTGGTTTACTATTGGTTCCAGAAGTGAAATTTCAAGGTTCAACTTGCTTTGCATAGGCTGCTGAACCATTCCAGATTAATGGTTTAAATAAAATGTCAAGTATCTGATTACCATGGAAACATTAATACAAATTGGACCCAGAAGCACTTTGTGCTATAGAATTACAATGATGTGAATTACCTTTGTTTCAAGACACCTTCTAAAATGACCAGAACTGCATCCCTGAAAAACGAGGCACTCATGCACAAAGCAAGAACTGGTGTGGAATGTTCCTACTGAGTCACGCTATGGTGCACATCGCTATGAGTTGGATAAACGCCAGTTTCTTTGGGAAGATCAGAACAGGTAATGCAGGCAGACACTACTGCCATGTAGTCCTCCCTTCTCACAGAAGAGCCAGTGAAGATGGGGTGCCTGCCAGCTTTGGTGCTCTTCAATCCTGAGGTGGGGAAGAGCGTGTCAAGGGGGTGCCAGTCACCTGGGGGTAAACTCAGGGAGGTGTAGCATACACTTTGGAGCCCGCTCCAGGACCTCTCCATGGAACACATGTTCCAACTGCCTCCCCCAGCCTGATTAACAGAGCACTGCTGATTATGTTATGCAAATGATAGGAGATGGATTTCACATTTCCCCAGCCAGGCTTTGCACAGCTTTGCATTTATTATCCCCCTTTAAAAATACAGAGTCCTCAGAGAAGGGGAACGGCTCATTTTTGTTTGCCAGTAGGGTTGGCACAGACCTGTCAAGCAATCATCCTGGGCTGTGATCTGCAAAGCTGCCCTTTGTTGTTCAATTCCCCCCACCCCCCAGATTGTTTACAAGACACACAGAGACATCTGCACGCCTCAAAACAAGTTATTTCCTGATTCCGCAAAACTTGTCAGCCTGGGTGATGAAAATGTTACAGCATTTGCTGACAAGCCATCAGATAAACCCAGAGTTATGTCCCCAGCACCTTGTCCTCATTCACAGCTCAGGATGCTAAATACTTAGCAGGTCCTGGTTCTAGGTGATCCTGCAATCAACCATTTGCCCCTGAGCACTTCTGACACTGCTTTCCACTCGATGGTATTCGTCCATCACCAGGAAAACAGGGACTGTGCTATCCTCTCTCCATATGGAAATGCAAGGATTAAGTGTGTGTTTTTTCTGCGTTACCAGTAAGATCTAGAAACCAAGGCTGAATCCCTTGATTTTAGGTAAGTTTTTAGTGTGTACATGAAAATATTTCTGAACCACATGTCATGGTAAGATGCTTCTTTCGATTCCTACTGTTGCCAGGAAAGTCAAGAAAACATAGCATAGCTTTCTGGTAACTACTCTTCCTTCTCCTGTCACTCCCTGCTGTTCAGCCTCCAGCTCCTACTCCAGGGAGGAACCAATATAATTTGTGTAAAATGAGCAACTGGAAATTAATGGGGCAGAGATCAGCTGACATATCCAATTCCTCCAGAAGAATTTGTATGATGATTTCTCCTGATTTACAAGATACAGCCTAACATCAGTATGAGCTCATCAAAGTAGGGAAAAATGGCTGCTTGTCACAACTTGGTAAGAGCTCCACAGATCTTTGTCAAATGAGAATAAAACTCTGCGGCTCCAGAAAGGTTTATTAAATCAGAGATTTATAACCCAACTTTGAAAATAACCACTCACCACCTACCCCCTGGTGAATCACGATTCCTTCCAGCATGTGACATTTCACTGATATATATGTGCACACACACATGCATGTGTGAGCACATATGGAGGTGTGTGCATTTTTTAAACAACTGTTGCTGACAATTGTGTTCAGCTTTAGTTGTGTCTAGGAGTGTGTACAGCACTACGCCTTGTAGGTTAATCTAAATTAATAGTTAATGGGGCAGGCATTTGGCCTAGCGATTACGACACCTCTTGGTACGTCCACATTCCATGTTGGAATGTCTAGGTTTGAGTCTTGACTTGTGCACCATGGGAGACATCAGCTCAAGTGTCTGGGAATCTGGACTGAAGTTTTGGCTCCTGTGACTTCAAGGAGTGAGCCAGTAGATGTCAGTTATTTCTCTCTCTCTGTCTCTCTCTCTCTCCCTGTCATTTTATCTCTCTGTCTCAAATAATTAAAACAAATTTTTTAAATGAAAAACTAATTAATTGCTTAACAGATCAATTAACAGCTAATATAATAACAGCTAATAATTACTGTGCAACTTTTTTTTTTAAAAAAAGATTTATTTATTTATTTGAAAGGCAGAATTACAAAGAGAGAGAAGGAGAGACAGAAAGAGAGAGAGAGCTCCCATCAACTGGTTCACTCCCCAGATGGCCACAGGTGACAAGAGACAGGAGCGAGGAACTTCTTCCAGGTCTCCCACATGGATACAGGGGCCCATCCTCTGCTACTTTCCCAGGCGCATTAACAGGGAGTTGGATCGGAAAGAGCATGGTCAGGACTTGTACCAGTTCCCATGTGGGATGCCAGTGCTGCAGGCCGTGGGTTAACCGACTATGCCACAGTACCAGCCCCTTGTTGAGCATTCTTATAAACCAAGAGATTTAATGATATCACTTGTTGTTGAATTAAATCTACAAAGCAGATGTTATCTCCATTTTTTTTCTGTGAAAAAAAAATAGAGTCTATGTGATGGTTTGGGTTATATTATGTAATATGGGCAGGACTCAAATGCATATAAATCAATGCTGACTCACAGTCTGTATTCTAGATGATCAATAAAGAACATTGTAATTCCTAGTGGCAGAAAACCTAATGCAAACTGGCCAAACAATAACAGAATTTTTTCACATGACTGAAAAATCCAGAAGCTGTCTTCAGTAGATGCTCGCTTCAGCTGTTTAATAATTTCACCAAGAGCATAACTTGTTACAGTCTGTCCAGCCCTGTCTTTCATAAAGGGGATCCATATTTTGCTTCACATTGTGGCAAAATAGCTTTACCTTTCCATTCAGTTTACAAAAATGCGTACTTCATTATTCTCAGTGGTATGTCTTCAACATGCCCATCAGAAAAGATTTACTTTACTTTCATAACTTTCAAAGAAGAGAGAGAAAATCCATCTACCCTAGAATCACAACAAATATATTCTGTTAAGGCATGGAGACTAAAAAAATCGCATTTCATCCTTGAACCATCCCTTTGCCATGGGAGTTGGGCATTCCACATTTGGAATCTGGTGCAGGATCAATCCCACCCAAACTTCATGGCTAAGAAATGAGCAAAATGATGTTGCTCCCAAAGCTGAACAACAGAAACAAAATGAAGTAAAACATGACAAAAGAAAGTGTTCTTTGTTTATTATTCTAATAAGCAATATGCAATAGAGATAAGCAAGACATTTTTGTAATGGACTTCAAGGTACATACAAAGCAACATTCAAATATGACTAGGAAACAAAGGCTGAGAAAGACAACCTAAGGAATGCTTCAAATTAAGTAAAGAAAAAATAAGGACAGATTCCAGAACAGAAAGTTTGAGTAGTTTTGAGCTGTTTTGTTTTAGCAGGATATAGCAGAGTTCTAAGATAAAAAACTGAGGTGTCAAAGCTTGGAATCAATCACATGAGAAGCAAGGGGAGAGTATGTGTTTTCCTTTGGCAAGAATAGTAACAGAAATAATTTTGGTGAGGCTAAGTGACATAGAATGAAAAATCAAGCAATGTAGGCCTTCTAATAAAATAAAGTGTCCTACTGCTTCTGGTTTTCTAATTGAGGATTAACATGGTAAAAATACTGTTCGAGAAGAATTTACTATTCTGTTCTATATCACGTGGGATAGAGCAGAGATGTGATCAGTGAAAGGAAAAGCTAAGCAAAAGGAAGGCAAGACAATGTGAGGTCATTCTTTACAAAAATGTGTGTCAGGCAACTACTCCATGTGTCAGGGTGAATGCTGGGCCCAACACTAGGAAAGAGAAGACACAGATGAGTTAGATATAGTTTCTGCCTTCAGGAAATTCAGTCAAAAAGTGGAGGTAAATGTATGGCTATCAATCACAGGTCAACATGACAGAAAGGGGAAGATGGAGACAGGAGAAAAATGCCCTGGAGTAAACATAAACAACTGATTCAATCTGATGAAATACAAGGAATCTCTACTTGAGGTGGGTGATATAGAGGTGACAATAACCCAAATTAGTGTGATAGTCTTGGAATGTAAAAGATATATTGCATGGGAGGAAAGATGAAGGGAGGGAGGGAGGGAGGGAGGGAGGGAGGAAGGAAGGAAGGAAGGAAGGAAGGAAGGAAGGAAGGAAGGGAGGGAAGGAGGGAGGGAGGGAGGGAAGGAGGGAGGGAGGGAGGGAGGGAGGAAACAGGAAGCAGAGAGAGAAGAAAGAAAGGAGGGAGGGAGGAAGAAGGAAGGTAACATGGGAAAAAAGGAGGAAGAAGGGAGGAACGGATGGAGGGGTAGAGGGGAAGGAAGAAGTACAATGGTCTTCTCACTTCCTTGCGTTTATTTATCCTGTAGTTTAAAAGCCCATGTCTTTGCCTATATCTTTTTGCAATTTTTTAATACTCATAGTCTTAAAAATATCATCAACAATAGCATAAAATAGGAAAAATGAATTAATATTTATAACTGAAGTTAGCAAGAGAATGTGGTCAGTTAGGGGCAATGCTGTAATGGAATTTAGTTTGTATTCCTTTCTTATCTTTTGATCATCGACCTATGCTATATCATAACTCCTGTTATAATTTCTGATGTTGTCTAGAGAAATGAGACACTTTTTGAAAGCTGAATCACTGGTTTGGTGTTAGGGAAGAAAGGTACAAATTAATTTAATGATACTATTTTCCTACTAATTGATACTCTGCTAAGATGGTAATGTATGTGTATTACACATGGAGTGAAAGAATGACAAACTATTGTTTTGACCTTGTAAAATAAAGCATTATAAAGAAGCAATTTCAGACATCAGTGGTTTCAACTGAGAATTTTTCTCTACTGTGATTGAAAAATGTCACCCTGTCAGAAATTCTGGAGAGTGGATCAGAGGTGAAGAGTAGAGGACCAGCAACAATTTTACCTGAACTTCAGATGTGTCATTTCCCGGCTCTGGAGTTTCTTATATTCTTGCAAACATTTATGCACTGTAAGGTATTACTAAGAGACACATATAGTGTATTTCTATCCTATTGCACCCATCACTTATTAATATAGCATTTAAAAAGTGCCAGATTACACTGTTTCATCTTACACTTTCTGGCTGGCACTGCAAACTTTCCCTTCTCTTCCTTCCGCAACTCATTTTTGTTCAATTATTCATTGAAATAGGTTCCCCTGAAATTTGGGAGAAATTAAATGCTATATCCACATTCATACCAAATTAATTAATCATGATTAATGTTCCTGCAATGAACACAAAAGGAATTAATCATGATTAGGGACATATTGAAATCTGCAGCTTTGAATTTTAAGCTTCCTCTGCTTAGTTAAGTATGGCAGAACCTATACAGGGTATGCACAGGTTTCAGCTTCTTTGTCTTTTCCTCTATTTGTGCAGTGGTTCTGTCACTGAGATCAGTGTTCACAAATAAAAGTGGGTAATGAGTTTTCTTTTCCTATGACTCTGGGTTAGCTCCCTCAGGAGAATGGGAATCGTAAACCTTGAGACCGGGAGCAGGCACATGATGGTCCATGAATTAAAGGTAGCCTGGGCCTGTCTTTATTTGCCATTTGTGTATTGTCTATGGCTGCTTAGATGCCACTATCACAAAATAGAATAGTTGCAACAGGAAGAGACCAGATGACCCACAAACTTGAAATGATTTTCCATCTGTGCCTTTTCTTTTAAAAAAAAAAAAAAAGCCTGCTGCTTTAGATGGGCATGGGGCAGAGATTTCTCATTTAATTTCTTAACTATGACAACTGGTTGGGGGTAAGGACACAAATGATTCTAATTGAATCTTTTGATTTTGAATTTGACTTCCATGCCAAGCACAGTGGTCAACATAGTGTTTGATATGCAGTAAATCATTGTGTTGTGGTTTGAGTAAATGAAAATGGGAGTGAGTAAACAAATACTTTACTCCATAGAGACTGATCAAGAACTTCATGCTATTTGTGCCTACCTTTTCTATCTGTGAGAAAGGGAGATGTTTTTGTTCTTAATATATAATGTGCTTTCATATTAGATGCAATTATATAAAATACCATACACATCTCCAGGAATTTTGCACTTAGTTCTTTAGCAAACACATGTAGTGACTATGTGTATTAAGTGTGGATGCCAATCATAATCCTGAATGATTCAATCCCAAATGCTATAATTCTGAATGTTGAAATTCCAAATGTTGAAATCCTGAGAACTACATTTCCTGCTAGAAAAAAAGGCTGTGTCAGAGGGGTAGGAATCTGAAAATTGGGGATGGAAAGAGTGCGTTTTCAATTGGCTACAGGTTGCATCATGTTGGTTGGACTGAAAACTCAAAAACCTGAAACAGCATTATTCTGCATATGTCTGTGAGGGTGTTTCCAGAGATCAGTGAGTGAAACTGAGTGGACTAAGGAGGTAGATCCACCCTCAGTGTGGATGGCACCATTCAGGTCACCAAGGCAGAGAGAATGAGTATAGAAGGTGAATCCCTCACTCTCTGAGAGCTGGGACAGAATTTTCTTCTACTGACTTGGCCACCTCAGAGAGCCACGTTTGCTGACTTCTGTACTGCAGGACTTCTACCAGCAGGCCCTGAGTCCTCAGGTTTTGCTGATACCCCTCCACCTATTCTAAATTGTGAGGATGTTTGGTTACAATTCACTATGACCCGTATGTCATCTCGGCCTCATTTCCAGTACTAGAAGTGTAAGTTGTGTAGAGGCATTTAGAGGGTTCTAACTCACTTTGACTCTGCCATATTGCATGATTGCAAAGCTCACGGAGCACATAAGCCTTGTGCATGTACAGAAACACTTCGAAGCTTCCTTCAAATGAAGAGATAGCTTTTTGTACATCTCTACTTGCAAAAAAGAAGCTTTTTCATGATAGTGGCCCTTTGAGTGACAGCACATGTTGTGGTTACTTATTGTGGCTTTTGAACAATCTCATCTAAAGACATAGGCTTTCTATCACCATATCTCTGATGACTGCAGTTTCATAGCTGTGTGTGCACACAAATACCAACCATAATGATGTGTTCTTATTCATTTTATTTTCCATCTATTTCTTTATGAATATGGCTTGTCTGCTTATAACTACTATACCATTTGGCTGTTAGAATATATGAGTATTTATGATGGCAAAAATATGTATGTTATTGCTTATTTTATTGTGCAAAATGTCCTATGAAGTATTCTGTTGTGTTTTTATAAGAATTGCAAATAAAAATGTGAATAAAAGTCTTTTTAATAAAATTATTTAGTTAGGGGCTGGCGTTGTGGCCCAGTAGGTTAAGCTGCTTTTTGCAATACTAGTTCGAGTCCCAGCAGCTCTGCTTTGATCCAACTCTCTGCTCTTGAGCCTGGGAAAGCAGAAGAGGATGGCCCAGGTGCATGGGCCCCTGCACCCAAGTGGGAGATCCAGATAGAGTTCTGGGCTCCTAGCTTTGGCCTGGCCAAGCCATAGACATTGCAGTCATTTGTGTGAGGTTCTAGCAGCTGGAAGAACTTTCACTGTGTGTCTCTCTCTCTTTCTTTCAGTGTCTCTCTGTGTGTCATTTGGCCTTTCAAAAATAATAATAAATCATTTTAAAAAGACAATTTTCAGCTCTTTCCTCTAGAATTATATTTTTGGGATTTTGATCTTTCAGGATTTCAGTATCTGGGATTGTGTCTTTTGTTTGAGATTTGTGCTTTGCAAATATTAATGCATTTAATCCCCACAAAACCCTGGGTTATTGAGTTTCAAATGAAAAAAAAATGAAGCCAAAGAAGGGAAGTGATTCAGTGAAGGTCTCAAGTGTGAACAACTGTAGCATAGCTTTGGCAGGGAGCTTTTATACTCTGCTTTGCTTCCCTGCATTTTGCATAAGAAGACACATTGCTTGTTAGGAGCTTGCAACTTTGAGTAACATAGGAGATGCCTTCTTCTCATTTGGTATCCTTTGACTCTTCTCTTTTGGAAACAGCCCCATTGAGGCTGATGTATTAGTGCTTGGTGTCCCCAGATCTCCAGAAGTACATATGGGTTTGACAGCTCTTTTTTGTCAATACAGTCAATCCTGTATTCTAGTCAATCCTAGGCAAAAGAAGTCCTCTGAGAAAATGTTTATTCCTTCAGAAATTAATTACATGGTACTTCAAAAGGTAAATTTACTTTGGTGCAATTTACAAATACATTTAATTTATTTATTTGAAAGGCAGAATGACAGAAAGAGATGGAGAGACAGAGAGAAAGAGTCCTTTCATCTGTTGGTTCACTCCCCAAATGGCCTTTACAGCTGGGGCTGGACCAGGCAAAATTCAGGACCTCTGCTGCTCCTATGGGGATGGGAAGGGCCCAAGAGCTTGGGTCATCCTCTGCTGTTTTCCCAGGCACATTAACAAGGGCTGGATCAGAAATGGAGCAGCAGGACTGCTTCTTAAGTGACTACAGTGATTTCTTAACAAACAAACAAACTTGTTTTAGAGTGTTGTTTCATTTCAGTCAATTCAGTAGGTGGTAGATTGTTTGAATAATAACTCCAATTGAATCATGCCTTTTGTAATTATATCATTCCTATCATCAAAAGTGGACTCTACTTCTCTGCTCACTGAATCTGGACAAAAACGTGTGATTTTTGTAGACCTGAAAGTTGCAGAAGTGGTGATGCGTGAATTCCAGAACATTGACCTTAACCGGCCTTGCTGTTGCTTCTTGCATAATCTTGGGACTCTAAGACAATACCAGGAGGTAAAGAAATCCATTTTAGCCCAGTGGAGAATATCAGGTCAATTGCAGGGCAACTGAGAGTCCCTGACAACATCCAGAACCACCTGCCAAACGGGTGAAGCTATTTTGGACCCTCCAGCTGTGTCTTCCAGCTGTAAGATGGCGGTAGCCACACGAATGATCACTGAAGAGATTAGCAAAATGATTCACCCAACACCCAGAATTGCAAAAAACAGATACTGTTTTAAATTACTAACTATATGAATGGTGTTAAGCATCAATAGATAAAAGCATCAATAGATGCATTAATAGATAATTGGAACAGGAAGTATTTAATAAATATATGTTATCTATAAATTTACTATTACTGAATACAGCTTATTTGATTTCTTCACATTCACTGGTAGATGGTCAATTCTTCAGATTGAGTAGAATTTACTTACCTGATGAAATGAAATATTTCCAGTGAGGATCATAGTGCAAATTATTCAGTTTTCTCTTTTTGCTTTTACCTCTTTTCTTGGAAAATAATCGTGGATTTTCACATAATCACAATTATAGAGATTTATAGACTATTACATGTTCATTTTTCTAGAGTCATAATTCCAGGGAAGTAGGGAGGCACGACAAAAGGGACTTGAACAAAATCATTAGAATGATATGACTTTGATATAGCTTAGAACACTGGTAAGTCTGTGCCAGGTCTTGTTTCTACCAATGTGAGAGTTACTTTGGTTATTAACTTGTCCAACATACTTGTCCAAGTACCTAAACAGAATTCAGATTTTAATAAAGCCAAAATAATTTAATAGAGTTTTATGACTTGCTAAATGGTTTCAAACCACAAACTTATAAGAAAAAATTTAAAAATCCTCACACCAAACCAAAAATACTTTCTACATATTTTCCCCAAAGTGTGTTTGTGTGTTTGTATGTGTATGTGTACATGCACATGGATGCCTATACTCAAGAAATCTGATAAATGTACTCCTATCTTCACATCACCAAACAAAGCTGGCTTCTGAGATGGCATCTCCAGCTCTTTCCTACCACTGTTTGTGCCTGAAATGAGTCTCTGCATCCTGGACCACTTGGCAAGGGCAAGAAAGCATCAGAATTATTCTCTTCCACATAAGAGGCAAAAATATTTTATTTTCTTTGGTTGCACCACTGGAAGCTTCTTTCCTAGATAGCTAGTTACATCCTTTTTTAAATATTGAAACAGAACCAAAGCTGCCTTCTCTTTGCCTTGGAAGAAGAATAGGACATTCACATAAACCCAAGCACTATGTGTCAATGAGATACATGTTAAGTATGTTCCCTCCTGTCATTTGCATGGGGGAAGACAAAAATAGCTGTTTTTGCTCTGCATTTTTGTCTGACAGGTAAGAACCTATTAAATAGTGCCTCAAATTTTCACATGGAAATTAGACTCGTTTTTCTAAAATGGAAATGATCCACCCAATCTTTCCTTATTATATAACAAATTGATAGGCATATTGAGATCACACTTCATCCTTTCCTACAAGATGAAAACTCAAAGTTGATCATATTTTCCACTAGATATTAGGAGAAATGTATAGGGCAATTAAAATAATTTTAGGATTACAATATAAAAAGAGAATACCAATTTCAAACATGATCTTTGAGAACTCAACTTGTTGACTTGAACTATGTCTCCAAATTTAATACATCCAGCCCCAAGGTAAACACTGTTAAGCAAATTTGAACTAAGCCTAAGTGTTTAACATGTTCAGATATAGTATTTGCTTAAGAAGTAACATTTCTAGCTCTTCTTACAGATATATATATATATGTATATATACATAAATATATATAGTTGCTATGAGTCTTTGGAGCTTTGCTTCTTCATACAATCTCTATGTCTCAAAGTGTTCATTCTTCTAACTGGATGGGGTGGAGGGGGAGCTTTTGCCATTATTACCAGATAACTGTACAATTATTTTTTTTTAATTTTTTTATTTTTTGACAGGCAGTTGGACAGTGAGAGAGAGAGACAGAGAGAAAGGCCTTCCTTTGCCGTTGGTTCACCCTCCAATGGCTGCCGCGGCGTGCGCGATGCGGCTGGTGCATCGAGCTAATCCGATAGCAGGAGCCAGGTGCTTCTCCTGGTCTCCCATGGGGTGCAGGGCCCAAGGACTTGGGCCATCCTCCTCTGCACTCCCTGGTCACAGCAGAGAGCTGGCCTGGAAGAGGGGCAACTGGGACAGAATCCGGTGCCCTGACCGGGACTAGAACCCGATGTGCCGGCACCACAAGGCAGAGGATTAGCCTAGTGAGGCGCAGCGCTGGCCTAGACAATTATTTTATATCCATAGTTTCTGTGAATCACATTTAATAGAATGAATAGAATGAATTATTCTTTCTTGTGTGTGTGTGTGTGTGTGTGTGTGTGTTATGGGGGTGGGGTGAGGAGACAGATATAGAGAAAAGATCTTCCATCTGCTAGTTCACCCTCCAAATGGCCACAACAGCTGGGGCTGGGTCAGGAAGAAGCCAAGAGCTTCTTCTGGGTCTCCCATATGTGTGTAGATGCCCAAGAACCTGGGCCATCGCCCACTGTCCTCCCAGGAGCTTCAGCAGGGACCTGGATTGGAAGTGGAGCAGCCAGGTCAGGAACAAGTGTGTCTATAGGGTGCCGGTGTTACAGGCTGTGGTGTAACCCTCTACGCACAACACCAGCTCCTGAATTCTGTTAAAGCCCAGGATAAGTATTTATGATAAATTATAGCTTACCAGATGCACCCAAACATCAAAAACATACCATATGTATTCAAATGACCAGAGGCAATTTTGAGCTATCTTCCAATATATTTCCCTTCTTAGATAATACTGACCAGATATTTTTTATCTCCTCTGTTGATAGTGTAGTATGCAATGGGCATATACTTGGTAAAGGAATTCAAGTGAGACTTTCCTCTTGGTAATATTAGAATTAGTTAATGAGGGAAACTGTATGATCTCCTTCAAAATAGGATGTAAAATACTTCTCTCTCTCACACACACACACTCTCCCCAGCTCTCGATCTCTCAGTTACCAATTTAATCGTATTGCTCAATAGTTGTCAAAAGTTTATAGACAGTTGGGGCTGGCACTGTGGCAAATTGGGTAAAGCTGCCGCCTGCAGTGCCAGCATCCTATATGGGCATGGGTTCAAGTCCCGGCTGCTCCACTTCCAATCCTGCTCTCTGTTATGGCCTGGGAAAGCGGTAGAAGATTTCCCAAGTCCTTGGGACCATGCACTTGTGTGGGAGACCCGTAAGAAGCTCCTGGCTCCTGGCTTCAGATCGGCGCAGCTCTGGCTTTTGTGGCTATCTGGAGAGTGAACCATTAAATGGAAGACCTCTCTCTTTCTGCTTCTGCCTCTGCCTCTCTGTAACTTTGCCTCTAAATAAATATTTTTTTAAAAAAACTTATAGATAGAAACTATGTAGAAAGCATTGCTTATAGAGTGAATTATTGATTATGAAGAAATCACACATTGCTCCTTGGGATTTTGGAAGGAGCTAGGAACTGGGAGCATGTGCAGTAGCCACTACACTATGCCCTAATAAAATCATCTTAATAAATTATACTTTGACATGGCACTATCATGAGAAATTGGTTTCATAGCAACATCTAGTACAAGGATGCTGTTGATATTGTTCTCTGCTCTATATAGTCCTCTGAGAGAGAAATGACCCACAGGTTTTGGAAAACAAGATATTCTACCTTCCACAGTGATTGATATTTATTAACTAGATATAGTGATTATGTAACTGCAAGGTTTCTCATTTTATGGTGACAACTGGAAAACTGAGATACAATTTTGTGGTATATGTGTGTGATTATAGTATAAATACATTTCCAAAATTTCCCAGCTTATTTTATTATCTCCACCCACATTATTCTTTACTTTTTACCTCTGCTTTTCAATTGTTCCATCATTATAATAATAATTATATAATACAATAACAACTTCCACTTATTTTTGTGCTATGATCTGCAAAGATATATGCTAAAAACTGAATATAAATCACTTAATTTAATTCTTACAAAATACTAGTAAAAATCTTCATCTAAAAATCTATTTAAAAATTTAAATAAAATCAGTTCCCATCTACTGATTCATCACCCAAATGTCTAAAATAGTCAGTCTGGGGCAAGTTGAATCTGGGACCTGAGAAATGCAATCCAGATCTCTCACATGGGTGGCAGGAATCCTACCACTTGAGCCGTCACCTGTTTCCTCTTAGGATCTGCAGGAATTAGCAGGAAGCTGGAATCAGGAGTCAGAGATGGGAATCAAACCCAAGCACTCCAATGTAGGACACAGTTATCTTAACCACTAGTCCAAATGCCTACCCTCTCCATTTTTCATGTGTAATGGAACAAAAGGACAGCATGTTTTACTGTTTCTTTTATTAGTGGAGGGATTGAGATTTCACTAAGATGTACTCTCTATAAAGCAGAGAAAACAGAGTCCAAGAATGAATCAAGTATTTCATGTGGATTATTTTTTCAAGTCCGAAGAACCATGCCACAGAATCTATATTCAGTACTATTAAGTATAAGTTATGCTGACCAGTGATAACGACTTGTTATTCTTTTTTGGTGTTATTATTCTTATTATGCTAATAAGTAAACTGGTTTACAGAGATGTTAAGTCACTTTACAAGACGATTGTACAGCTGTGATGACAACCCATGTAATTTCACTGCAGACTCCAGGAGTACAAACACAACACCAACCTTCTAATATTTTATACATCCCTGTGAGCCATTTTAAATTCATCCTGGTTGGCCAGCATTGTGAAACTTGCTTGTTAAGTTGCTGCTTGGGATGCCTGTATTCCATATATGAGTGCCGATTCAACTTCTGCTTTTCTGTTTCCAATCCAGCTTCCTGCTAATGCACCTGGGAAAGCAGCAGATGATGGTTCAAGTACTTGAATCTCTGCCACCCACATGGGAGACCTGGACGGAGTTCCAGATGCCTGGCTTACGCCTGGCACAGCCCTGGCTAACGCAGGTGTTTGAGGAGTGAAGCAGCAGACGGAAGAGTTCTCTCAATGTCTGCCTCTTCCTATCTCTCTGTCACTCTCCCTTTCAATTAATAATACATACTTCTTTTAAAAATCATTCTGGAATAGGTTGGGGGTATTTACAGGCACACATTTGCCATTTTCATCTCTTTCTATGTGGAAGTGGGCTTGCCCAGCACTATGATAAAAAGAGTGTCTGTTCCTAACAAAATAGGTAGCTCTGCCCGCCGTCAGGGAGAGGGGCTACATGACTCCTAAAATTCCTTTCTGCCCCAATTCAACTGGGTTAAATGTTCCTTGAGGACAGAGCCTACAAACAGGCTGTCTGAGCAGGAATAAGCCCGAACTGCTCTTATTCCACTTGTTAGTGTTCCTCAGCCTTGTGGAGTCCCAGAGCTGAACAATTTTCATGTGTGCCTCTTCATTAACCAAGAATGACTTCATTTCCTTTATAATGAACTCTGCTCTTAGACCACATCCATCCACTAGTCCCTTAACTATGTGAAAGCCTGCTTACAGTTCTGTTTTCAGGCTTTGAACTTGTCTCATATGGACAGGGCTTTAGGTTTATGAATGCACTGGGGCACATGCCTGGTTCTTCTCAACCTCCTAGAAAATGGTGTGCTTGGAATTTTGTGTTTGCAGATTTGTATTAGGATAACAGATTGATGTAAGTTATTAAATTCAGAATTAATTAGTATATTGGTTGCAAGTAAATCCCAATCAGTTCAAGATAAAAATGGAAAAATCAGAAATCCATCAGTATCATAACATCTCCCACAAGTGAATTTGAAGTTTCAGTAGTTTTATGTCAGGATTTTTTTTTTACATTTCCTACAAACTTACCACATACTCAGCAAACAACAATGTGCCTATCAAAAGAGGGAGAGGAGATTTTGTTTTGTTTTTATTTTATTTTGTTTCCTTGTGTGTAAGAGAAGAAAGATGGAAGTTAATGAATTGAATCAAATAGCATAACTTTTAGGATACAGACATTTGGAAGAATACAAATAGAGTATTCAGGGATAATCAATTATTATATGATCCTACCACTGTAGAATTGGCCATATCATGAGTAAGTAAAATGTTCAGTTTGCTTTTGGTGGGTATTTTCTTTTTATGATCCACATCAAGTATAGTCAGGACAAGCTTCTTTGTAGAAGTCAGTATTTCTAACCACTTTAGAAGGAGTTTTCTCTTCTCAAAGCTAGGTGACTTTTCTCAATTACTGTCTGCTTCGTTACAAGCAAAAGACAAAGAGTGCTGCTTCCTCCACTGAAAGGTCTGTTCTCTCCAAGGGGACAGATGTCTGGCCACCTTGAATAGGGTTGTGTGCAAAATATTAGCCTTCCTCACACTGCCTTTTGTGAAATAATGGATAATGACTCGCCTTGTGCCACCATGTACAAGCTTACAGGATCCTGTGAAGATAACTATTTGACACGAAGAGCAAAATAGTATATGGAGTATACTCGTCAAGTGTTGGAACTGTGGACGCAGGCTGCCTGGTTCATGTCTTAGCCTGACTGCTAACTGTGTGACCTTGGAAAATTTCAAAAGTTCTCTGTGCCTTTATCTCTTCCTGTTTTTTTTTTTTTTTTTTTTTTTTTTTTTTTTTACAAGCAGAGTGGACAGTGAGAGAGAGAGAGACAGAGAGAAAGGTCTTCCTTTGCCGTTGGTTCACCCTCCAATGGCTGCCGCGGCCAGTGTGCTGTGGCCGGTGCACTGCGCTGATCCGTTGGCAGGAGCCAGGTGCCTCTCCTGGTCTCCCATGGGGTGCAGGGCCCAAGGACTTGGGCCATCCTCCACTGCACTCCCGGGCCACAGCAGAGAGCTGGCCTGGAAGAGGGGCAACCGGGACAGAATCCGGCGCCCTGACTGGGACTAGAACCCGGTGTGCTGGTGCCGCAAGGCAGAGGATTAGCCTAGTGAGCCGCGGCGCCGGCTACCTTTATATCTTCCTAACAGTGCCCACCTCCTAAAATAAAAGAATTAAATATGTGCAATATGCATATTTAGAAATGTAGTAAGAGCCACATATGTTATTTGCTACTATCACCAGTAGGTCTTCACTAGCCTGGGTAAGGAAAATCCTCTTTCATTCTCACTGCCTTTACTTCCTGTAGATTCTCAACCCCTCACCCTCCAGTTGAGACAATTGCCTTCAAGCTGATGTCATCATCTTTCTTCCTTTTCAATCAGTCTTCCACACGGATCCTTTGTTAATCCTTCTAAAATGCCAGGCTACACAGCTTTCAATCCAAAATCATTTTCTCCAGTGAAAAATTTGCTTTTCTTTGTCCAACACTTAAGACCCTCTCAATTTCCCCTGGGTTCATTATCAACTTGTATCTATAACGGCTTCTTCTTTTCACTGCACCAAAGGAGTGGTTATATTTTTTGTAGTGAAGGTGAGAGAGAGGAGAACTAGCTAAAAAGAAGAGGTACAAAAGAGATGTTCCCAATTTCTACTTTAAAAAATCTGGGCTTCTGAGGTCACTCTATGCAAGGCCTGGTTGCCTTGTTATTGAAGTCTAAGGTTGGGCCACCCCTATGGATTCCAAGAAGTCTGTGTGGATGGTGGAGTCATTGTAACCTCTTTGATCTATCTACTTCTCCTGCACTATCCTGGGTCATGAAAGCTGGCCTGAATGACACAGAATCAGTCACCAGTTTTACTGAATGCTTTCTTACAGAGTGAGAAGTAACCACGTTGGCTGCTAGTGTAGGTGGCCTGTGTATTACATTAACATAATACAATTTTATAGCCTTAAAATATTAAACAGGAGTGAAGGCAAGCCATGCATTCCTAATGGGTCTACAACATTTCTCATCCTTATACTTCTTTGCAATTTGTCCGTCTAGAGGCAAAATTGTTTTTTCATCTGGTTAAGCAGAATGGATTCATTTCCAACCCTGACTCTGCTATATATTCTGAGTAAATCTGCATCATGAGAGGCAACAGTATTGATATTATTTTGATCTGATTTCTCATCAGCAAAATGTGTATGTAAGAGCTGTGTATTGCATCCCTGTGCGTGCTTTGGTTATGTTTTAGAAATTTTCATGGTTGGCAGGGGCTCCTCTCTAAGCTTCTTGCTTGTCTTATTCTGCTCCCTATGAAACTGATCAGGTTGCCAAGTTCTTACTGACATCAAAGCAGGCTCCAGGCTCAGATCATCTCTGTGGGATGCAGAGGAAGAGGAGAAATAGCTCCTTCCCAGGGAACTCTTCTCTGACCGAGTTCTAAGTAAATTCTGGGACTGATCTGACAATTTTTCACTGGCCAGGATCCTAGTGAAGTCAAATATTGCAGCTGACGTCAATCGGCTTGCAGCCAGGTGTTGGACTATGCTGGGCGAAATCTCAGGGCAACAGATCCATCCCCCTTGGATCTTGATTTTTATATTTCTGATTTGCATGATGTTCTTTCAAAGAGCAATAAAAACAGTAAACAGATGACAAAATAGAAGCCACCCCATGCATACATTTCTTTCTCCTGAACCCAGATGAATACAATGCCAACTCTAACAAAGGTTAATTAATAGCACAACAGAGATTCTTATCTAAAAATAATTCCTTCTTCACATAGGCTGCAGAGCTAGGCTCTTGACAGTCCTGTATTCCCTGGCCATAAGTTTATTTGTACTTATTTTTGACATCCATGCAAAGTCTCTTGATTCTCTTCACATCTTCCATATAGAGTCACAAGCAAGTGTGAGGCTGGTGAACCTGTGACACAGGTGACCTTAATTTATATGTCCAGGGTTCTCCATATTTTAGTACACTCTTATATGTTTTTCATTTATCCCTTATTTTACTCTTGAATCTATTGGGCCACACTATCCCCTGGTTTTACAGTGATAAACAACAAAGCTTTCTGCTCCTAAGGCTTTCACAACCATCAAACTATGTACTACTTCCAATTCCCATCAATCCTTATGAACTGATGGCAATGAGTTTGTGTTTAAGAAGAGCTACTTATGGAAATGTCTGTATTTGAGGCAATTTGTAGGTTGGAGAGATATTTCTGATTCTTAATACTGAGCAGGAGACACACTCAAAGACAGGAAGATCATATGTGGACCCAACTAAGCCCATGTATATAAAAACACACACAGGGAGGAAGATGATGTAGACCCCCTGAGAGAATAATCAAACATTTATCTGATGTCTGCTCATGGCCTTCATATGTTTTTGTATTTTAAATGAAAGCAGGGAATCCACTTTTCTGGGTTCTTCTCATCATGGAACTTCTTCTGGACTATGTTCAGAATACTTGACCCTAAAATAGAAATGTGACCTTTACATTTGTGTAAAGACTCTTTGTGTCTGGTTCTTAGTATGCACAGCATCCTTCTTAACTACATTTCAATAAAAATGTTTTCAAAGTATATAAACATATGGTTTAAGAGATTTTTGAATTATCTTTTAAATTTTTATTTATTTGAAAGGAACAAAGACACACATACAAGGAGAGAAAAAGAGAGAGACAGACAGACAGAGAGAGCCAGAGAAAGAGAGAGCAGTCCCCCTTCTACTGATTGATTCCCCAGATGCTCATAATGAATGAGGCTGGGAGCAAAAAACTCAATTTAGGTTTCCCACATGGATGTCAGATGCCCAAATGCTTGGACCCTCACCTCCTGTCTTTTAGGATCTGCTTTCATAGGTGATTGGAATTGGGAGAGAAAACATGACTCCAATAAGGGACTTGGATGTCCCACATGGCATCTTAACTGCTATGCCAAATACCTGCCTTGGTTTCAGATTTTTTACAGGATCTCAGGGACCACCAATTAAGCCTGTTTGTTTTGTAGCTGACGGATCTAAAAGCTGGTTAGTGGAAAATCCGAGCCTAGAGCCAGAGATCTGCTCACTCTCTGTACCACACTCACTTATTTTTGGAAAAATTATTGAAGCAACCCATTGTCAGTAGAATTTTCATAACACCCCCTTTGGTATTAAAGTTTTGTGCAGCTTACTGTCGCATAAGTCATTTATTTACTTCTCTTGGTTGTGTCCTGGAAAATAGCTTGAATAGATAAAACAAAACAGTGGGGTCAATTACAGCAGTTGACAACACAAGTGTAATCATGCCCCTTATGAATTCAGTTTTTATCTGTGGTCTTTCAGATGTGCCATGGTTAAGATATGCATAAAAGTGAAAAATTGTCTTAATTTTTCTAACATGAACTGAATGTTAAAAACTAACTAGACGTTATGCAATGCAGCTCAACTTTTATGGGAGAAATAATGCACACAATTAGTCCTAAAAGCTTAAGCTATTCCTATTCACTATCTTTATGTTCTAGCCTGTCCTGACACCATGCATACTCTAACTAGGCTACTCTCCTCACTGTTCCACATTCATTTCCGGCGCTAAAATCAGTGTGTGTGTGTGTGTGTGTGTGTGTGTTTATCTTTCAATTGTCTTTCTTTTCCTAACCCTAAGTCCTATATATCATCAAGTTCAAATTCAAATCCTACTTCCTCTCATTCATTATTTTCTCTAGCAGCTATGCCTTACAGATAAACCTTTAAGAACATACAATTATACCAAAAAAAATCCATGTTAATTATATCCAATTTGATATAACTTTCCAATTTATATTCATCCAGCTAAAATTTGCACTTAGATTGTGGAAAATCTCATGCAAAGATTATACATCTTTATTCCTGTAGAACCTAGCATTATAATGCAGAAATAGATATACTGAATTGTTTGCTTTTAACTAGCCTATGCCTGAATACAGGTTTATGTGACATAACACACAGACCTTCCTACTTAAAGTGTAGTCCATAGGCCAACAGCATCAGCATTGTCTGCGATGTACAGAATCTTAGGTTCCATTGTAGACATGCTAATTTTAAAAATCCTGTGAATTGTGAAGTTTGAGAGGTAGTGGCTTAGGAGAAAAAGACTTTAATGGGCCACAGCACTGAATTCTGGACTGTATGATGCAGGTACCAAGCTCTACTAGGACTGGATCTAGTACATGTGGACAAGATAGGGTTTCCTTAGCATTTGTTGTCATCAACTCCTTAGTGAATCTGGTGACAGATTCAAATTCTCTTTCAAGAAAATGAACACAGATAAGCAAATGACCTCTTCCACATGCAATTTTTGAGCTTAAAAGATGTCTTAAGTCTGTAAATATTTTCATTTCTGCTGTAAACTTCTGGATTACAGGCTTTATTTACTATTGAAAACAAGGCAGACCTAATTGGTTTTCCTCCAAATGGACAGTGCTTGATTTTCAACTGTGTCTTTGGATGAACAATAATAATCACAATAGTCACATTTAATATTGCTCCTGCAGGTGGGGTTATGAGAATTAATATGTAAAAGCTAATTTAGCCATGAAAGAAATCTGCATGTGACAGATTTCATTCATCTCTGCAGCACAACAAGCTTTGATTTAATCACTAAGACTGTCTTCTACCTAATCGTGTACATAAATTAAAAATTTCTTTCTCTTTCTCTTCCTCTTTCTTTAAATCCAAGCAGTCATACTTTGCTTTTCATGTATTTTTTAAAAGTCCCTTGGGCTAATGATCTGAATTGCTTTTAATTATCAATTAAATTTTGTGCAAGTAGATTGTTAAAAGTTTAGATAATCCCAATTAGTGAGTACCTCACTCAAACAGCAAGAGTGAGGTTGATTATTATAAGTCTTCTTCATTATAAAAGAGGATCAAACATCTCAGATCAGTGTTAAGTGGGAATTATGTAAATAGATGCTAAAAATAAAGGACATAAAAAGGTACGAACAGGGAATTCAAAAAAGTGGCCCCTCTTTTTAGTTTAAAATTTTCCCATATTCTAACAATATTAGCATAAAAGAAGTGACAAATTAATGACTATATTTATATTTTAGCACTATATTATTTTCTACTTTCTACTAGTGCATTCTTCTTGAGAAGGGAACACCCAAACCTGTATTTAAAAGCAATTTACATTTGCCAAACCAGTAACATGTGAAATTGCTTTATGTTATTCTGTTTGGACAGGACATCTGTCAGCACACTCAGAGGATACACAGCCTGATACTCCTGCATCAATGAGATCCTAAGAACAGTTCCAAGAAATTTGGTGAGCTGAAAAGTACTTAGAATTTTTTTGAATGATTATGTTTCAGGAAAAAAATCAGTACTTTAGTAGTTTAAAGTTCTCACCAGCCTGACTCAAGCATTGGAAGGAAGAGTTACACAGAGGAATTTTACGTCTGGCACTGAGCTCTAGCTAGTAATAGAAAGGGGCACCAAATTACCTCTTTCATTCTAGATCTTCAAAATAAGTTTCAGAGCATTTCCCACTAATGATTCCTGAAATAGTGTGTGATAATTAATGTCAAAATGAGGGAAGTCTGAATATCATTTAATATCAATTGTATACATTCACACACCATTTAACGCATCAGGTATAGTTCTTAAGAAAGAGAAAGGATCAAGGATTGGTACAGAGAAATGACAAATTCTCTATTCTGAAGAACTTTTGCTGTCTAGTTGGGGAAACAAACACATCAACACTGCAGATGAATAGCTGATAACATGTGGAAATGCTGACACTTGGGAGGCTAAGGACAGCTAAATACATTTAGTATTTCTTTAGTTTTCTTTACCAGTCCTTTGGGTCTTTATCTCTTTGTATCATTCTATTGCCCTGGCTAAAAGGCTATATTTTAATAATTTTAATAAAAATCTTTATAAAGAGGCAAGCCTCTACACAACAGCAGTCTTGGTGAACAGGGAGGAGATTCAGTTGGAATAATTAATTTTTATGGAACTCCTGAAATCACCTACTCAGCCAATCATTTCTGTGTTAATGAGGGCCTTGGTAAATGAGTGAAAGTTAGATCAGCAGGTTAGCACATTAATTCCTATGGTCACTTTTCAGATAACTAAAAAACTCAACCAACATTGGCCTTGGTTAAATTCTAAATGAGATCATGTTTAAATATGTTATCAAAATAGTCTTCTCTGAAACATGGCTAGGATTGGAAGGGGAAAGAGAAGAGATATATTCCTAACTTTTCATTCTTTATATTCTTTCTCAATTCATCTACTCCTTTTAAATCAGGAATACTTACACAAATTCTGTAAGAGACAAATCCCATTCCTATTTGCTCTTTCTTGGGTACAAAGAGAACAGTTGTATACCATCATGTTCAGATACTTAAGGAAACATCTGGGTTTACTCTTAAGAGTGGGGTAATGTGGCCTGGCTTGTTTGAGATGAGGTCATTTTTCCACATTTGTATCATAGCAACTTAAGGGTAGTTACACGCCAAAAAACAAAGGCCAATGTTCACTTGATTTCCCACCAGATTTCAATGGATACTTGGACCCTGAGAAGGAAATCATGTTTCCAGCAAAAGAGCCTTGGTTTTGCCTAATCTGAATGATATCTTGCTAAACATCTTAGGAAATAAAGCGAGATTTGCAAGGAGCAATGATAACAGTGATGACAGCTATTATGATAAAGATTATGATGGCAATAATGCTTACTCTTTAAAGTCAACTTCATTGAAAGAGAATTGCAATCATTACAAGCTCTGTCATGTGAATCCTAAGTTAATATCTCTTGAGACCTGCTGTTACCCAAAGGTATGAGAGGAAATCCAGATAAATTTCAGGGGAAGTTTAATAAAAATCTGCTAGTAGAAATTCAATGTTTTCCAGATTTAAAAAAATTCCTCCTTGGGAAGTATCACTTGGAATCAAGGAAGGAGTGGAAATTCAAGGATAAATTAAATAAAAGGCCATCACATCTAAGATAGGAAAGCCAGGAAGTGGGATGGGAGTGTAAGTTTGGAGTACAATGGATGAATTATGAATTTGAACAATTAAATTTAGGAAAATGAGACAGGGAAAATCAGTTCTGTTAAGTATCTGTAAATCTGTAGGTAGATATAAAGACCTCTATAAGAATTTCCATAAATAAACACACAATGCTATCTGGAGCTGTAAGTCTTCTTGGGAATCATTTATAGGCTCTAAAATTTTATATAGATTGGAATTTAAAGCTCAGAAAGAGGAAATAAGGTAATGACTGTCATCTAGCTGGTCAGTACTGGTCTCTGGCTGAGTTGGAGCAGGAACACATGCCATCTCCATTCCCCCTCAGACAGCTTTGAGAGCAAAGTAGGTTTTCACAGAGGTTTTAACTCTAAACAGATTACATAGAACCTGACAGGTGAACTCTTTATTGCTACTTCCATCAATATGTACAAGTATTGGGATGCAATACAGTGCTTGGGTTTCACATTTACTTGTCGACATTTATGTTTTTCTCTCATTGTTTGTGTCGCTTGAAGGAAGCTATACATTTGTAAAGAATGCAATTCATCTTCCTGAAAGATTATATAACCAAGTAAAACCACTAACTAGAGTTCAAAACTGCACTTAAACTTTATTTTCACAGCAACCACTTTCTCTCTTTTGCTGACTTGCTGTCTACCATCACACATAGAGATGGAATAAAGAGCCCAAGGTGTGTTTATATCGTTTACCACAGCATTAGTTCTAAAATCTGCATCTGCTTCCTCCCCAGCACTGGAAGACTCTCCTGTATTTTATGTGAATGTGAACATATTAATTTACCTTTTAAGATGACATAATTGGTTTAAATGCCTGTAAACTTGTGGCTCTTTTCTAGGCTTGTGTCATTTTTATTTTTTTCAGCAGCATCCTATTGACCACAGAACAAAATAACTGCCACTGTTGTCAGACCAATTATCCATCTGGGCCAGATTATATAAAGTTCTTTTCTTTTTAAACTTCCTTGAATCAACTTCAGTAAATTTTGTTCTTTCTTTCTTTCTTTGTTCATTCATTTGTTTAATAATTTAAGATTGGTTCTGTGTTAGGACCACTGTTATCTCTAGAGCTGTGAACAGGAATAAAACAAGAGTATTCTAGGTATTAGAATGCAGTGACACAGAAGACCTTTTCAGAGTGGTGTGCTACTGCTCTCTGCATGATCTATTTTATAAGACTTGGAATATACTGTAAGCACCCTTAATACCTCTTATCATTAGGATTCATCAGTAATGATTTTCTTCCAACTTCTCACGATACTGATTTGATTGCACTAGGAAGGTCTCATTTGGAGGAGCACCCCTTACCTCCCCTTTGCTCTGGTGTCAATGTATTCATATTGCATTCTGGTAGGAAATCCTTTTTGCTAAGAAAAGGGATTAAGAAAATAATTCCTTATACATTTCATTGTGTATAATAAATCCAGCCCTTTAAAAACTGAGGGGATCAAGGATAGGGAGAGGCACAAATTAACCAACAATCTCTGCTGCTTCTGCTATGAGGTTCTACATCCTGTCTGGTACACGCAATCTCGGCAGCATACAACAGTGAGAAGAGGGTGTTTTTCAATGGGTTGAAATACAGGGGCCACATAACATTTACAAGTAGAAAATCAATGCGATCTGCACTTCTGTTTTGTATTAATGGACGGACAGAAAAATTTCACGTGTGGCCATCTACATATCCTTTTAAGGAGGGAGCATCTTATTAATTAAATTCAGAATACAATAATTTTTTTAAAGATGAAGAAAAAAGAATAAAATACTTTAAGAGGAATCTGGCAAGGTTTAATAATAACTTATATTCTATGTAAGAGTGGAGATATTTGGGAGTTAAGATGTTGAAAGAATAAAATTGTTACTATGTGCTTTATAATTTTTTTTTTTTTTTTTGACAGGCAGAGTGGACAGTGAGAGAGAGAGAGACAGAGAGAGAAAGGTCTTCCTTTGCCGTTGGTTCACCCTCCAATGGCCGCCGCTGCAGCCGGCGCACCGCGCTGATCCTGGCAGGAGCCAGGAGCCAGGTGCTTTTTCCTGGTCTCCCATGGGGTGCAGGGCCCAAGCACCTGGGCCATCCTCTACTGCACTCCCTGGCCATAGCAGAGAGCTGGCCTGGAAGAGGGGCAACCGGGACAGAATCCGGCGCCCCAACCGGGACTAGAACCCGGTGTGCCGGCGCCGCAAGGTGGAGGATTAGCCTATTGAGCCACGGCGCCGGCCTATGTGCTTTATAATTTTAAAAGGACAAAGAGAGTGATGTGAGAGTCATGTGTTTATTTATAAAATAAAGATTTTATTTCAAAATTTAGGCTGGCCTTCCTTCCTTCCATTCTTCCTTCCTTCCTTCTTTCTTGCCTCTCTTCTTCCTTCTTTCTGCTGGAATAAAACTTGTTTCCTTCTCTATATAAATGTGTTCCAGGCAAGGAATTGTGATTGAAGAGAAGATGAACAGTATTGCCAAGAAGTGGAATCCTCTTGGGAAGCAAAAATACATCAAGAGCCCTCTGAGTTTTATGCTTTAGCAAAGTAAAGCCTCTAAGTGGTCTTGGCAAGAGTTTACATAACCTAATGAATAAGGAAAATGAAAGCTTATACTTCATTAGACTGACAAGAAATCAATCACATTTGATGAAACAGTGAGTCCAATTTAAATGCCAGAGAGTTCCCAAAGGGCATCAAAATTTGACCCATTTTTGTGCATAGCATAGTCAGGAACCTGCAGTTGCTACTCAGCGTTGGAGTTCCCTAAAAAAAAAACATTCAGGAGCAGTTTATTCGTTCATTTGAAAATCTGCACATCTTGGCCAATCTGAATATTTTGTTGTAGCAACAGTTTGTTTATTTGCTCCCTGGCTTTCTGGGCTATATTGCTATCAATTGCAATAAAATATTTTCAGCTTAGGCACAGTGTCAGTTGAAAAGGAGTATGTCACGGAAGGCAAGCACAGTATTACACAACCTTGGATTGGCTATTGTGTTGTTTCTCTGGACTCCTGACCACTATTATGGATTGTGTATTTCTAATTCTGCCCCACATTTTAGGTACTGTCTCTGAAGGGTGGCTAGAGGGTACGTATTGTACATATGTACATAAATTGAAAGGTAACTTCTCCCAGTGACATGTAAAAAAGGACATTCATGAAGTTTTTCTGAGTTCTATGACCCAAGTCACATAATAGAAAGTGGAGCTCAAGTTTGGAAAAAGTAATGTGATAAGTAGAACCAACAGTCTATGTATACATCCACATTCTAAAGGAAATCTGCCTTTATTCTGCTTCCAGAACAATTTGAGTCACCTTGGGCAAGTTACATAATCTCAACGTGTTATCAGTTTCCTCATCTATAAAGTCATTAACTACGCCAACATCTATTTTCTTTTTTTTGGACAGGCAGAGTGGACAGTGAGAGAGAGAGACAGAGAGAAAGGTCTTCCTTTGCCATTGGTTCACCCTCCAATGGCTGCCGCGGCCGGTGCGCTGCAGCCGGCACACTGCGCTGATCCGAAGGCAGGAGCCAGGTGCTTCTCCTGGTCTCCCATGGGGTGCAGGGCCCAAGCACTTGGGCCATCCTCCACTGCACTCCCTGGCCACAGCAGAGAGCTGGCCTGGAAGAGGGGCAATCGGGACAGAATCCAGTGCTCCGACCGGGACTAGAACCCTGTGTGCCTGCGCCGCTAGGCGGAGGATTAATGATATAGCCTTCGAATGTCTTTTACAATTTTTAATTCTAAATTAATTTTCAGAATTTTTCATTCTAATGTTATGTGAATCTTGTCACAGTGTATTTTTCTAATTAAAATTTTATTTAATAAAAAATGACAATTTAGTGAACTTTACCAGGCAGAGTCAGAGTACACTTATTAACAATACTGGAATAGTAAGCCTGAAATTCTTCTTTGGTCTTTGCCAAGAATTTTAAGAACATTAAAGAACCTCTTTTAGCACTGACTTTTATAATAAACTGCAGTCATAAAAGATTTGGGGATTATTTTTACTTTAAGTAGAGGATTTTTCGTGAATATAAATGAATCATTACAGGAAGAATATAACCCGCAAGACATATCATCCATAATATATCCTTACCTGTATAGATTTAGTTCAAGATTATAAAATACACAATGAATTCTAAGCTTTCCCAGGACAAATAGCTCGTCTTCTTCTTCCTAGGTACATATTTGCATTATTTGTGATTTCGCTCATCAAATATTAACAGAAATTTTGCTATATTCAAGACTGAGAGATATGGCTGTTGCCTTTAAGGAAAAACATTACTATTTTATGTGCTTAGGAGTTTTTGTTGACAAATAAGCTGACAGTTAAAGCAATCCATTAGAAGAAAGCCTGTTTGGAGTAACTCCTTGCAGAATCTTAATTCTGTAATAAATTCAAAACGATGATACTTTGAAAAATTGTCAAAGTGCCAAAAAAATATGCTGGTGAGTAAAATTTAGAAAGCCACTTCATTTTACTGCCATAAAAAATCTGTTCTTATGAAAACTCAGAAGCAAATATAACTGCTATGTTCTTAAAATATTCTAAGAGAAGTCACTCATAATAAAACATTAGCGTATTGTATATTTCTGACAGCAAATCAGTTCCCTTACCCAGAAGCTTCTTTTTGAAATTTAAGACTATTCAAACTTTTTCTGTCCTACTAGAAATAGAATGCAATTACTTAGTAACTCATCTACCTTTGCCCTCTAAAGTTAGAGCTGCTTACCTAGTTATTGTCAGCTGCTTCCTCTCCAAGCCAAGTCTCTTATCCATTCCTATGAAGACTTTAGCTTGGTGTTATTTACTAACTTTGATGAAAAATCCCGTTGGAAGTCTCCTGTATCATATTTTAGTGCTGACAATTTTTTCCAGAAAACTGCCTTTTGGAGACAAAATCAGTAAATAAAGGTGAGGAAGGGAGCAGGACAACAAAAGAGAAAGGCAGTTCACTCATTAGGTGTCCACAGAGAAGTGGCAGAAGGGCCGCTAAGTCCACTTTTGGAACTCAGGCTAGACTGGAGGCAGTTTGAGAAGGCAGCTGGAACCATTGGGACCACAGATGTTGGCAAGTTGGCCTGGACTCCAGGCGGTGTGTGAACTTCCCTGTGTGTAATTTTCTGGATTGCAGCACCACCACACTGACAGGAGGATGCAATATGGGGTTTTCTTATCAGTTTCTTCAAAGGCAAAAGTAATGCAGCACAGTGAAACAAGGTAGAATTCCAACCTGGTTTTATCTCTCTTCCTGGGAAACTGAGTGTTTGTTCCAGCTTTAGCCAAATGGATGCTGAGAGTTGCTTACTTTAAGACTTACCTATCAAAACAATAAACATAATTTTTAAAACTCATATCCTGACAGTTTTTATATTTGGGGATGTTCCTATGAAGTAATCACCTATTTTCATCAGTATTTTCAAGATCTGCTTGTTTAAATTTTCAGGCTATTACAAAATCTTATTTCAGAGAGGCCAAATGTTGTCACCTCAAATGAAGACCAAGAAGACATTGCCTCTTGGTTCTATTTCTTGTCTTCAGTGATCTGTTACTTACTTGCAGGCTGTCACAGGCCTTCACTTTGGTGACTAGCGAGCTCGTCTATATTGCCATTGAGAATGTGATTCACAGCTGATTCTTGGCAGCTACTTGCTAGTGTGACTGTATATTTGGTTTGGTTTGGAAAGTCCTGGACATGTGTTTTGTATGATTGTTAATCATTTACAGTGCACACATTTGACTTGTGAAAGTGGCCTGGTTAGGACAATACACCATGCAGTCACTCTACTCCTCTTTAACATTGTTTCTTTCCTCCTGTCCACTGAGATTGCCACCTATGTGAGGCCAGATTTATTTACTAATGTCTGAGATGAAGTTTCGTTACAGACACCAACATCCTCCTTCTCTTTGCCAGTTGTCCTGCTAAGCTGAATTCCATTGCAGGAGACACACTTGGAACTGGGTTTCTTCACTCAAAAAGTTTTTGATTGATGATAGCAGCAACAGAGAGAAAAATTCAGAATAAGACTTTGATAAACAGAAAGTACAGTAGGTATGAAATAGGTATATGACAGAAAGATGTGAGGAAAAAGAAATAAGAATAGAACACTTAAATATATGAACAGGCACTCTGTGTAAAAGGAGACCAGTACTGTTGCTTTTCCAATTTCTTTTACTGTCACTTTTCTAATGGCATCTCTACTCCCACTCAGTCAAATACAAAGAGCTGTCACCTGCCTCAATATTTTGTATTGCTCTTCAAGGTGTCTTTATTTACTGTTTGGTCCTTTCTCCCCATTTAATATCTTCTTCTTCAGACTCTGTTTCTTAAAATCTTTGCCTTCCTAAGGGTCAATAAAGTAAATTCATTTGCATAAAGACAAGAATGATTTATTGTACCTTTTCCAATACACATGCATTTTAACAGAGACCTACAGGAGTTATTAATCTACCCAAGAATGTGTTTGCAGGGAGGTGTGGCAGCAAAAAAGAAAAAAAAGAAAGGAGAATATATTTTGGGTCAATGGGCTGTTACCTCTAAATCATACAACAAATGCCTCTGCCTACTCTGCATACAGATAGATGAATCATTCCTCAAGGTCCCTTTTAGTCCTGAGCTCATGGTGCTGTGGTTGATGCCTCATGTTGCTGGCTTTTTAAAGTAGGTCATTTCTTCATAAGGTTTAGATTCATATGCTTCAATGTATAAGAGCCATCGCTACTGTCTAGCTTTAGAAAATGAAACCATTGTACTCAATGTGTACCTCGAATTCATGTCTATTGGAAGAGAATACAGGTCAGTTTTCACCAGTTAAGGATGAGTGTGAAATTATCTTGAATAGAGGTTTATATATTAATATTCATGATCATTCTCATTTTTAATTCTGGTATCTGAACATAAGAATACTAATTGCATATTTTTCTTTTCAGCCTCTTTTTAGTCACTTCTTTCCCAAATTATAATGTGCTTTAATGAGTATTCAAAACAGTTTCCCTTTATAGAAGCATTATGTCAAAATGAACTTTTTCCCAATTAGATTTATGGAACAGGATGGATTACTGGATAGCAAACTTGGCTGAGGATCAGGAGGTATGATTTCCAGTTAAAACTCTGTTATGTATTTGCTGTATGATCACTAACTGTAGAGCTGGCTGAGAAAAAAAATCATCAGCCTACTCTACCTGATCACATCCCTATGTGCTAGTTTACCTCCTTTGCATTTCCCTGTGTCATTTATACTTATCCTATAGAAACCATATGTTATATCAAGGACTGCAGTATAATATAATCCTTGCTTCCTTTTATGTTTTCTCCAGAATCAGGATGAGATCTGTTTTCTTTTTTATCTTAGCAAACCCAAGGCTTATGACAATGTCTAGCATATTGCAAGCTTGTAAAATTTATTGAATTAAAGAATGAAAGTTACAGACAGAATTAGTAGTCTCTGAGGTGCACTCCTGCAGTCATTTATAGATGGGAATAATGTCTGACTCTTCCTAACCCAGAAGAGAGACTGATTCTGTAAAGGAGGTCTTCCCTCACTGTCCTGTCTACACAATTCTCTCTCTACACCTGTGTCCCACACTACTTTCTGTTCTTTTCATTGCTTTATTTCCTTTGTAGTCTTTTGTGTTGCTCCTCCATTATATTAGCTCAGAAAGGCATCAATCTTGTTCTATCTAGAACCTTTGCACCCTTTAGAGAGAGGTGTACTCACACACACACATACATACACACATATACACACACAATAGGTGATCAATAAAAACTTGAGCAAATTAGGACTTCCAAATGTGGCACCAGGAGACTCAAACTTCATAAATGCAAATATTCTGATTATCATGTGACAAAATTGCTATAAAAACCCAAAAACACATTGACCATGGCTAAACTATACTGAGGCTCTTCTTTGGCTTAAATATACTAAATGAAAAATGATCTTATTAGCTGATAATTTTATTCTGATTCTTTTGTAACTGTCCTTTCTTCAGAAGGATTATAAATATGTGAGCCATTTAAGAAGCAACTTCTTTCTTAAAATTCTTCAGACTCATGCTTATAGGACTAATGGATATTTCTTGAAGTACTAAGTTATCTCAAATTTGGAAGACAGCATTCAGTATGAGAAACATGTAAGCCTGTGTTTGAAGAATTAAACATTTGTCCATCCATTTTTATTCAGTATATAGCTCTCAACCTTAATTGTAAGTGTGGCAAATGTATGAGGATTGCGGCATCAAGGTGGTTTAGGAAAGAACACTCAAGTATATGTCATTTGTTTATCAGGCTTGATGTTTTGAGAATCTGAATGTGGATCCTCACGTAATTTGTAAAATCAGATTTTCATAGTCTGTTTCCAAAAGTAGGTTTTTAGTAGAGGCCCTTTTCTGCTTTCCGTGCTTAAAGGGCGTTAGTATAAAACTTACCATCAGAACTTTGTGCTGATTTGATAATGCTATCAAAGTAAAGAATGTTTGATGCAGTCGTTTCGTATCTGTACTGTCACGGTTGACCAGTGAGGATGTTGTTGAGAAACATGTGAGCATGAGTATCACAATACTTATCCATTCTATTTAAGGTGTTTGACATACCCCTACTTAGCAAGAGAACTTCCATATGTTTGTGAATATTGAAATCTGCAAGCAACTTTATAAGATTTGTATTTGTCAGTATGATTTACTTTTAATATCATTTTCAAGACCATTAACAATAATCAATCCTTTGTTTCTCTTCTTCCACAAAAATATGCTGTTAGAAAGCTTTTAATGGATTTAATCGGGAATCAGTTGTTGAAGTTCAACGAGGGGATTTTACCTTACCATCCTTCCTCCCATTTAAGACAAAAATTTAAGAAGAAAAGGGTACAAATAGGCCTCAACCAGCCATACTTCTCAGGCTCAGTTGAAATGTCTTCAAATGTAGACTTGTTTAGTGAAATTAGGAAAAAAAACTTAAATATCCATTATAAAAATCTACAATGGGTGCTACATAGTGTAAGTTTCTCATCTTCTCTGTCAATATATTTCTTTGAACCATGTGAAATATATTACATCAAATAGTTATTTAAAGTTTTATTTTGCCAATGGTGAATATTTATTCATTGCATGAAAGTCAGGTTTCTGTAATTGATTGTATTTTAGAACATAAAGCATATAATGCAAAAACATTTGAACTTACCTTCTCAGATTCTGAATTATTTCTTATAATTGATGATCAGATTAAAAATTTAATACATTGCATACTTAAATATATTTATTGATATTATTGCTGAATCATGGGACACCATGCATACTAAAAGTGAAGTGACTCTTAAAGATTTGGCCTTAATTGTCAGTTATTCATCATATAGGTTTTAAGCACTTCAGATACAATACAAATACTTATATTTAGGTTTAGATTATTTTCCTTAAAAAATACAAGGAAAATTATTCTTGGAGGATACTATATACTAAAGTTTTAGGGCACATATAGTGGTCAATATATTTTAAATTAGTTGGTTTTATTTGCTTCATGAATGTACATAAGATGATTTTTAATTTTTCATTTCAAAATCAAAGAAAATAAAGTTTATGATATTTGATAAGAGAAAAAAGTGAAAAAAAGTTTTCATTATTAGCTTTCTTGGTTATAATGAAAGTTGCATGTAATAATACCAAGTATTTGAACTTCATATAAATTGACCAAATTTGAAATGAATAGATAAGAAATGAATAGGTGAATACGTAAGGAGAAATAATCTTGTTCAAAATTTTGAAATAAAAATAAAACAAGGTTATCTTTTAATCCTTAAATTTCATCCACACACATCACCACTCCACTTTAAATGTTGGCAGCAGGGTGGCTATATGGCATTATGTGAATTAATTTTTCAGGCACTTTATTTGATGTTTATACTAGGAGAGAGAAGAGACCAGCTGCAAAAAAATCATTTGTATTTACTAATTCTGTTTCTCTATTTTAAGTTTAATAGTGCAAGTTAAGATATAATGTTAAACAATAGAAAACTCCATGCTTTTCTAACTCAAGGTTTCTTTCTGTGCATACTTTCAAGAAGCAGTTTAAGACTGATTGTAGTAATGGTATATTTTATAGAATCTCAATATATGGGTTAGATTTTTGGAAATATAATAATCATTTTTTAATCCACAAAAAGTCTGGTATATAATATGTATGTTAAAATTTCAAATTATTGAATTTAAGTGCATTTTGCTTCTTAATAAAGAGGCATCATGATAAATCAAATGAGACAATATTTGACAGTGTTTTAAACTTTGTAGAGCAAAATGCAAATGTAAGTTGATATTGTCATTTCTATGTTTATTCTATGGAGTCTGCAGAACAATTTACAGCTTTTTATTTGCCCACACAATAATATCGCTGTTTGTCTCCATAGGTCTGGCCCATATTTTATACTGTACATATGTATATAATTTCCCTTCATGAATGTTCACATCACTTTCTGACAGAGAATTTGGTGAAAACTGGACAGAAAAATAAGGATGGATCATTTTTCACATGCATTGATATGCTATAATTTTTTCTTTTCTTTTTTTCTTTTTTTATTAATACAACAAAAGGTGTTTCATATGTTCCATGTTAATGCACTTGACGTCTGATTTCAATATATTTGGCAAGTAAAAATAAAACAGGTTTCCTAAAGGGACCAGAAAATATAACCCTTTGGATTGAAATATTAACCAACTAGCCCTTAGACGTAAAACAATAAATTTTGAGTGAATGAAAGGAAGTGTTTCTAAACTTCACATTGAATATTTACAGTTTAAACACACAAAGATCAAGACAGAAAGGATCTTGTATCACAAATAAAGTAATTCATTCAAAAATTTCAAAATCATTCCTTTAATCTTTAAATCATGGTTAAAACTTCCATAGGGTTACAACCATACATTCTCTCTTCATAGTTAGATCTTTAAACATATTTGGTATAATCATCCTGTGACAGTGTGTGAAATCTGTAGACTATTGATCAGCTCTGATCAAATAAGCTTCCTTGCTTTATTTAGGAGTACTTCCTGTGATCTTTACTGTACTTACTATAGGCTATTTAGAATCTCATATTTTATTATGTAATTCAAGTCTTAAGACCACCTTGTGTTTCAGAATTATTTTTGTTGATAATGATGATAAAAAATCAGTCACTTTATAAAAATTCATGCCATTAAGAAATGATTTTGAAGTGTTTATTTTTTAAAGATCGATTTAAAAGCAGAGTTGGGATGAGGGGGAGGGAGAGAGAGAGAGAGAGAGAGAATCCATCTTCCATACTCTGGTTCACTCCCCAAATGTTTGAAACAGGCATGTTTGTGTCTGGCTGAAGCCAGGAGGCAGGGACTCCATATGGGTTTCCCAAGTGGCTGATGGGGACCCGCGCAACTGGGTTGTCTTCTGCTGCTTTCTCAGAAGCATTACCAAGAAGCTGGGTCAGAAGTGGGGCAGCCTGGACTAGAACTAGCATGCTGATGTAGGATGCTGATGTTGGCAAGTGGTGGCTTGACATCACAACTCTGGCCCCTTAACGTGACTTTAAATATGTATATCATTGAACATCAATTTTCTTATTTTATCAACTTAGTGAAACTAATTGTCTTTCAAGAATGATTAAGATTATTACAATTGCTTATTACACACAGAAATATTAATAAGAACAAATTAACTGGGCTTCTTAAATTACAGACTGATTTCCTTTTTCTGCTCTATTAATCAAGTCTTCATTTACTTTTTCTCTATTCAGAAAACCTTTCCTGCCATTTGAAAAATTGTGTATTTTGGACATTAATCACATTATTCAAGTTAATACTTTCAAGACCACAATAAGTAAAATTTTCTGATTACTATTCTAATTTAATGAGAATGAAAAACTACATAATTATGAAAATTTTGTTTTCAAATATCATTATTAATACTGTCTCAATTCATGCTTGGACTATACACTTTGCCTTTACCTCATATATCTAATATTAGCTTCTCTTCAATTATGATTAAAGAAAACTCTTTAATGGAAGCAAATATACTTTTATATCAGAGAGTCAGACTCTTGTGTACTTGTTTTTATTTAAATCTCTACATAGAAATGCATCCTTTATAGGGAGTAACTATTGCTCAGGGTGCAAAAGCAGTTCTGTGTCCTTGAGTTTCCATTTTATATGTCTTACAAAAACATCTTCAGACTATGTAAGATTTTGTAGACAGATTTCTATTTACTAGCAATACATTATGCACATAATAAAGTTATTTTTGCAGGAAAAAACCCTACTGAACCATATTTAAAATGTTTGCCTTGTATAAGAAATCATATGCCTGATTAAGATTGCTTCTTTGCCAAATACGGAAGCTAAACTTAAGAGCCAATTTCAGTAAAGGTATTGATTTATCAAATTAGGTAGGGAAGTAAGAGCTTTAAAATATATATCCTCATTAGAGGTTTAAGTGTCATAACCAGCAGATATCACTCAAATGGAAAATAGTTTGAGGACTAACAGGTAAATAATATTAATTGGAGTGCCGTGTATTTTCCCCTCTGTGGGATTGCTGAAGTGACCTCTCATGTCCTGTTTTCATCCTACCCACAACTTTTTAAATTCTAACATGAAGTCTTTAACTGCCCAACAACTACATTTTGAACACACCAACTATACAATGTGGGGTTTGTTAAAATTCCCATGATGAGTAAACAGTTGTGTCTGCCTCATGTTTCCCCAGTATTGAAATAGGCTAAACCATGATCACAGCTTAAGGAACGAGCATTCAATTTGGTACTGATTTTGTCATTTTCAAGGGTTGATATGAGAAAAAAGAATTGATGCCATGCCAAACCACTTGGAAAACATCAAGGTACAATTACCATCTTATAATAAAATTGTTGGGGCCTGCTGAAATATTTAAACTTCAAATTAGCTATGCTAGCTGACAGGGCTAAAATGATTTCAGGACATGAACACTACAGAGAACGCCAATGTTTCCTTCTTCACTTTTCTGTGTGAACTCTTCTTTGATAATCTATAATCCTTTCATGACCTGACTATGTATCTGCTATTCGATAATTCTTGCATTAAGAAATGCAGACAGGCCGGTGCCTCGGCTCACTAGGCTAATCCTCTGCCTGTGGCGCCAGCATCCAGGGTTCTTGTTCTGGTTGGGGCACGGGATTCTGTCCCGGTTGCTCCTCTTCCAGGCCAGCTCTTTGCTGTGGCTCGGGAGTGCAGTGGAGGATGGCCCAAGTGCTTGGGCCCTGCACCTGCATGGGAGACCAGGAGGAAGCACCTGGCTCCTGGCTTCGGATCCGCGCAGCGCACTGGCCGCAGCGCAAATAGCCATAGCGGTCATTTGGGGGTGGTGAACCAACGGCAAAGGAAGACCTTTTCTCTGTCTTTCTCTCTCACTGTCCACTCTGCCTGTCAAAAAAAACAAACAAAAAAAAAAAAAACCCAATCAGACATACCCTTACATCTCTTCATTAGTTTTCAAGTAGATACTACCTTTTTAAGAAGTAGTTAATACCTTTAAAATCTTAAAAGCAATTTTTTTTCTTTAATAAAGGATGCATCTGGCCGGCACTGTGGCTCACTTGGTTAATCCTCCACCTGCGGTGCCAGCATCCCAGGTTCTAGTCCTGATTGCTCCTCTTCCAGTCCAGCTCTCTGCTGTGGCCCGGGAGTGCAGTGGAGGATGGCCCAAGTGCTTGGGCCCTACACCCGCATGGGAGACCAGGAGGAGGCACCTGGCTTCTGGCTTCGGATCCACACAGTGCTGGCCTTAGCGGCCATTTGGGGAGTGAACCAACGGAAGGAAGACCTTTCTCTCCATCTCTCTCTCTCACTGTCTATAACTACCTGTCAAATAAATTAAAAAAAAGGATGCACCTAGCCTTTTTAAATTAAAAAAAGATTTGTTTTTATTAAATGAGAGCTAATTTTACTGAGGTTGAGTTTACAGGGAAACTATTTGAAATATAAAATACTAAGTATGTAAAAACAAAAAACTTGTTGGTATTTTTATTAACATTAAAAACAGTGTAACACATAATTTACAGCTATTCATTGTTTATTTTTGTGGAGAGCAGCAGATTTTATGGAGGCATTTAAGGAAGATTTAAATTGAAATGTGATCAGTTAATGGGGCAATCTGATGAACTTGCTGTTGATTCGCTGAACTTATTATATCCAATAAAAGCATCTAGTTGCCAGATGCTTACTTAATTTCAGCAAGTCTATTAATCAATTGCAAATTTTGTTATTAATCTTCGCAACATTATATTTTCATTTTTCCACTTATTTTTGAGGTTTATAGATGTAGCAAAATATATTTAAGAAGTATTTTTCTTGAGTGTTCATAAACATCTTGCATATGATACATTTTAATTTTATGCATTAATAAATGAGGATTAATCATATATCTTCACACAAGTTTTTTCCTGTTCTCCAATTAATGCTGGGAAATGTTGCCATATCATTTGATATGAGAAATTGTATTTTACAAATTTTTAATAAAAATCTGTAGTAATAAATTTAGGAGGGACAATTTATGTGGAACTCTAATAGATAAAAGGGTCTGATAGAATATTTAAGGCTTATTTTTTGCTTGTATTTTTTGTAGGTATGTCTGTATCGGATCCATTCTTTCAAATGTCTTAGGTTTCATTACGATCATTTATTTTGTAAACTGTACTCACAAATCTTTCTGGGCTGTTGTTCAATACAGTGTTTTTCATAATTTTTAGAGACAACATTGATAGAAACAACTTCATCTCATATTGGTTTAATTTAGGTGCTCAAATTTAGCTATACTTAAGATAAATACTATTTAACTTGATATGTGTGTTACTCATGGTCCCCATTTACTTTGTAGGATATTTGAGTCTAGGACATGTTCAGTTACAGTGGAAGTGAATCTGAAATCCATATTTGTCTATACCAAGACCCACTTTTCCTATATATTCTGCTGGGTCTGTGGGACTTATATTGAATGTTTTTAGGCTAACATTCTGATAATAAACATAACTTCTTAAAAGGAGTGACAAATTTACTTCTAATCATGAAATGTATTCCTTTTACTTTGAGATTAGAGGAATCATATCTATAACTCTTAAATGCTTATCAGGTATCATTTCAGATATCATGAGTTTTAGAATATTAATTTGAATCCTTTAAAGGCTAGACATAAGCTATTTCTTGCCTAGGAATGCCTAGAATCTACCTTTGGGGATAATAAAGCTCAGAAAATCTTATAAAATCAAATGATTTATACATTTCTTCACTTGAAAAACAAGGCACGGCAATTATTTCAAAACACTTTAGCTTAAAATTGTTGCATTCTTTCCTGCTGGGATATTCTATGTTATTATTATCTTAGAAAAAAGAATAATTGTCCTACTATGGAATCAACACAGTTATCCTTATAGTTTTGCCTTAACTCTAAAATAAAAGGCAAATTTTTAAAAGATCATTTTCAGTGATGACATACTTTTGCTTTTTCTAATGACTATAAAACCAAAGTTGAATGTATTATTAACAGTGAATATGCAAAGGCTACTTCCCAATTTGAAAAGTTTAATTTGATGAATTAGGACTTTTTTTTTCTTTTCTATTTTTGCATTAAAAAAAAAAAAATAGAGGCCAGCACTGTGGTGTAGCAGGTAAAGCTGCTGCCTGCAGTGCCAGCATCCCTTATGGGAGCTGGTTTGAGTCCTGTTCCACTTCAAATCCAGCTCTGCTATGGCCTGGGAAGGTAGAAGAAGATGGCCCAAGTCCCTGGGCTCCTGCACCCGTGTGGGAGACCTGGAAGAGGCTCCTAGCTCCTGGCTTCAGATGGGCCTAGCTCCGAAGTGGATGGAAGACACCTTTCTTTCTCTTTGCTTTCAAATAAATAAACAATAAATAAATAAATCTTTTAAAAAAATAGCATAGCAAATGTGTGATTAAAATAATCTCAATACAATAACTGAACCACATTTAAGAGTTATTTTAAGCCACTTTTTAAGACATTATTAATTACTCTACAAAGAAATAATCTCTGAATATGTTAAAAGTGATGATCAAATTGGATATTAAAGAGCTAATTTGATTCTCAAACTACACTGATAAATAAGGAAAGATGATGCATATAAATTGTGCCTTTGATGACAAGACTGAGAAAAAACTGTAGACTTTATTTTATGTTGGATGTGGAGATTGTGCACCTTTTATTTTTATTTTTCTGACTTCCAGAAAAAGAAAGAATAATAAATGATAGACAAAAAGTATTATTATTTCAGAATTTTAAAAATTTCCTTTAGATCTGACTCATCTTAAAATTGGTCTCATAAAATGTCTTTCCTGTGCATTTTATAACATAATTTTGAAGAAAATGTTAACTATTTTGTTCATTTGTCTTATATAATAATCTTTATCTTTTGGTACACTTATGGATTTAATAAATTTTAAGAATACATCAAAACATCCCTTAGGAATGCTTTAAAATTTAATTCCCAACAGAATTATCAAGAAACAGTGTATTAGTGGACTATATCATATAACTTCTATGACAGCAATCATTTTTCAAATATATTCCATTAATTTTATTTATAATGGGTGTAGATTGCTAGTTTTGATTGACTTTTACAATTTATATATCTTAAATAAATTTTAAACATATGTGAATAGGTATTATTAACTTACTCTTCTTTTTCACAAGGCTGGAAGATAAAATTTCCAGGTAAATATTATCATACTATACATCATTTGATTCCACTGTATTATGTACATTCTTTGAAGTTTGAGAACAGCTTTTAAATAAAAACTTATTAAATGGCCCAAATTTTTCTTATTAACTTCTATGAGCAAAATTGAAGAACAGCAGTACTTGGAAACAGCTTTGAAATCATGCAGTACACTGTATCTTGGGAGCATTCACAATAAAATAAAGTGAATTTTCTCTAGGATCACACAACTAATGCACTGGGACAGATGAGGGGGGTACATATTTATTTCAAGTAATTCAATTATCTCTACTCTGTTACTCTAATTGCTTGCACATGCTTATTTCCATAACATGCTTCATTTTAGTAAAGGTTATGGTTTCTATTTCTCTACTTTTTAAGGCATCTCTCAAGAGATATTATGTACTGTGAAAACCCTCAAAGTACAATTTAAATGGCAACATGCTTACTATTGTATATTGCTTTATATGACAGCTATAATGCTGAAAACTTCAGACTATTTCAACTTTTTGAAACAAAGCCACTTAACTCACATTAAAGTTGTTTGCTATTCCAAAAATATATTTACATGGTTTTTATTACTTTATGAATTAGAAAAACTTATGCTCTCACTAAAGTAGGATGACTCCTCAACTGATTACTTTTTTCTTACTGGCTTTGTACTCAGTAGTTGGGTATTATGTCGCCTTCTGTAAAACAAATATAAAACTTATACTTTCAACTTACAATGCCGTGACAATTAATTAAAGAACAAAAGTGTATTCTGTACATGGCAGAAGATAACATAAACATTAATTCTTTTAATCTCATCATGCAATGGGAATCATTTGTGAAAATGCTTGAGAGAAATTTTGTACTTTTCCATTAAACAAACTGCAATAACATAATTTTAGAAGTCCAACTTTTCAAATATATTGAAAGTAGGTTAATGGTAACAAAGCTTTTGATAATGAGAAAAAAACAATGAGTATTATAGTTATAAAGTTTTAACTGTAAACTTGCTTTTCCCAAATGTGTGAAGTGATTTTAAAGAATCATAGTAAGTTTAATTACATTGGTCTTTTCTTTAAAACAGAGACGACATTCTCATTATTAGTAAAAATAATTTATTCTGGGTTAAAAATTAGAATCAGATACACACAGAATGTATGATCTCATTTGAGTGTTAAATATACTAATCAGAGAAATATGGATTTTTATATCTGCATTTTATTGTATTATCAATTTTGTGCCTTTGTGAATAGTACTGTAATGAAAATATAAAAATTGGTACCTTTCCCTGATTTCTTCATGTCATCATAAGAACTGATATAAGTAAAAATGAAAAATAAAGCAAATAACCAAAAAAGTGTGCCAATCTAAATATTTGGTGTAATAAAGATGGCAGGGCAGAATTACTGATATAATGTAATAACATGTTTATGTAGCACCATTTCATGCTACATGCCACTTCATTTGTACTTTGATTAGTGTATTACCTTGGGTTATCAATCTAGAAGATACAGCAATGATAGGATAAACACAAAATTTGAAAATGTACAATAGAGATGTTATATTGTCATCACTGTATTCTTAAGCAATGTCACAGGCTCATAGTGTCTCTTTGACCTGGTTATCCTCTCACTCTTCAAAAGATTAATCCTCTGGTGTTTTGCCTTTTTGTATGATTTTCTTCCTTTTTTATAAAGCCAGATACTTAGAACATCTTACTCTGTCCAAAATGAAGAAATCAACCTGAAATCTAATGACAAACTTTGTTCATGAGATTTCTTTTTGATTCAACATACTAATGATGACTGGATCCACAGGTAAATAATTTTTTTCCAGAAAGTTCATAAATCAACCAGAAAATCTGTCATTATTACCAGCTGTTAAACTCTTTGCATACTTTTATATCTAAAGAAAACAATTTTAAAATTGTTAAAGTTTATCCATGAAATAACAAATTGAAATGCCAAGTACAAGAACTAATGATTGTAAGCTATTTTATTAAATGATCTTAAATGAAATACGTACAAAATGGGATGGGTTACAGGGATATTCTCTTTAAAGAAAAAAACATTACAATTTCATGAAAGTAAGTTTTTAAAGTTCAGATATAACTGAATTATCAATTGTTGAAAGCTTTGAAATTTGAAGCATGCTCTGAAGACACGGGACAATGATTCTATTTAGCTGTCCACTAGAATGCATGCAAGTCGGTTTCAGAAATCTGAAAAGCTGAAGTTTAAAAAGCTCTCTGGACTAAACCTTTGTAGTTCATGTAGAAATAGCACTTTCTGAAGGAAGGAAGTCAAAACATGACAGGAGGGGCCAGCATCCAATATCGGCACTGGTTCATGTCCTGGATGCTCCTCTTGCAAACCAGTTCCTTGCTGGTGGCCTGGGAAAGCAGGAGATGGCCCAAGAGGGTTGGGGCCTTGCTACTTAAGTGGGATACCAGGTGAAGCTTCTGGCTCCTGGCTTCAGTCTGGCTCAGTTGTGGCCAATGCAGCCATCTGGGGAGTGAAGAAGTGGATAGAAGTGCTAATTTCTCCCTCTCTCTGTAACTCTTTCAAATAAATAAATAAATAAATATCGTTAATAAATCACAGGAATCTTAGCGTTAGAAATTGTCCTTCTATTGGCACAGTGATTAGAAAAATCTAATGATTAAAACTAGCTAACTCAGTGTCTGACTTTCTGAATTACTTTCTAATACAACAAGTAGATTGGAAGTGAAATGTCCTGACAACTGCTTCTACTCTCTACCTTTGTGTAAATATCCCCCTCCAAAAACAAAATGCATAATGTTGATGCAACATTGAAATGTTAAAGATCCTTAAGACTTGCGTTTCCTAAGTGGTGAACATATTATCAAATGTGTTTTACTCAGGGAATTGAGCCTCATAAGGTAGGTATACTCTGCATAGAATTGATCAGACAATGCTTTTCCTAAGATATTTTGGAAAATATAAGGGTTAACGTTTGATTTAATAGATTTGAAAGTTTGTTGTATTTTTTTAACAAGATGTTTATATTTGTATACACAAATATCTTTTGCAACTGTTATTCAATTTTGTCTTTACTTCAAACATTTAATGTAATGGTTTATTTTAGAATACAATTTCAGCATGGCTTGGTCTTACTATTGGTCTATATGCTTCCTCTAATCGGAGCCCTTTCCAAGATTTACCCTAAAATAACATGAAATATAGAATCACCATAAAATAATCAAGTCTAAGATGTCAAGTACAGTGAAATATTTTAATGATTATATATTACTAAGGATTTGGTTTGTCTTAATACTTAAAAAGTGATATAACATTAAAAGTATGGAAATTCTGAGAAGTTATTATTTTGATATTTAGGTTAAAAGAATTCCTTTAAAGATCAAAATGATGTAATTATCATTATCTAAAATACTGACAAGATACAATATTTTTGTTATTGATCAAAAGCTGTTAATTTGGATTAGCCAATCTTACAAAATGCTTAAAGGTTTCATAAGACAAGTCCCCAAAATATTTTGTTAATTATAAAAAAAAAGACAAATTCAGGCTTCATTATAATTTGAATGTTCTTTATAATTCAATGGGATTGGAATCCTCAATTGAGTGCTTCACCTATGGCATTTCTGTTTAAGCAGAATAATTTAAATTATATACATATACACATCAGTACTTATTTTAGCATATCTATTCTTCATTACAAATTATTTTTAATAAAATGGAGACTCTAGATTTACAGAAATAAATGACTGCATGTTACCCTAAAAGTTTCAACACACATTATAAAAAAAAAATCACAATTCAAAGGAAATGCATTTTAGAATTAGACCACAATTTTAATCATAATGTGCAAGTCACATTAAAGAAGACTGAGGCACAGTGGTTAAGAGTCGTCTATATTCCTTCCTTGTTATATGTAAAAAAAGTTGGTTTCAATCATTGAACATATGATTCCACTTACTTTCTGCTCTTTTGGTATTGAATTAAAGCAGATACAAATTGGCCCTTTATTGGTTGAAGTAATGTTTAAACTGATGTCATTTACAGGGTGAAAAAAAGTGTTGTTTTCCACAAAATTTCATTAATCATATCATAGAGGCAAATATGCTTAACTGCTAAGTACCTAACCTTTGGGGAAAAAATGCAGACCTACCTTCATTTCCAGAGTTAAGTCTCTATTCATCTCCATAAGACAAGGTTTTCACAAAATGTAAGACAAAGCAGGTGTTAAATTACTTAACAAAACTCATAATTTAAATAATTAAAACTAATTTGTTTTTAAAGCTATTTGCAGATTTATTAGAGAAACAAATACAAATATGCATTTCTACAGAACTGTTTTTTTTTTCCAAAATGAGCTTAAAACTTGTTCCACAGTTTTTACTTGTTTATATATCTATGGTAACCCAAGTATTGGCTTCTGTACCACTTGTAATGAGACAATTGCCCTTCCATTGCGATTATAAAAACTATTTAAAAAAAAATTCAGCACATACACGTTAAATATTTTTTCCTTAAAAAAATAATCTAATCAAAATATTGAATACTTTCAATTTAAACAATATTTTATTTACAAATCTGATTTGATGTACTTTATTAATTATACAAGGTAATGCTTCAATTTTCAAGAACAGATTTTGTTTATATAGACCAGTGGAATGACATCCTATCTAGTAATATGTTCTACACTTCAATTTTTTCAAAATGAACATGACAAATTTTCTAATACTTTCATTTTTTGAAGAAATGTAATTTAACTGGGGCACATATCTGATGAAACAAAAAATAACATGCAGAATTCCAAAAATAATCTGTTAAAGTAATATGATACTTACCCTTTATGTAAAAAGACATCTATGAACAACAGTGCATAACAATATTATGTATTCATGTTTATGAGAAACCAAGCAGGAGGCAAAATGAGTTCATCTTGTTTTCTAATCATGTGCAATTTCATATGGCTGTTTGCATCATTTAAATAAAGTGTGTACATTAAATTTATAAGACTGCATTGCACTCAAAATTATTATGTAGAGCCATGCTTGCCCTGTATTTAATGAGTGATGAATTTCTCCTACTAACAGAGTAACTGGTCTCAAATTGTGTCTGTGGAGTAAAGAGTATTAAATTATATTCTCATCTTCTTTCAATTGCTGCCTTGGAAAGAATTCCCTTCTTAAAGAAGATGTATAGTAAATAAAATTGACTTAAGAACTCAGTGAGGAATCAACATATGAATCAAGAATGCAATATAAGCATAGATGAAAAGGAGTGTGATTATCAGTACCTTTGTTGAAATCTATTACCACCATTAAAATTTCCAAAGAAAGATAGGGCCTGTAATATAGGGATTCCATTCATTGTTAAATTACTAAAATCTACCAATTTAATGCTTTCATACTGTTTATTTTTTTCCAATAAAAAAATAAATCTCATACATTAGAAGTGGTACACAAAAAACTGGGATAAAATTTATCAGATTCTTGATAGCACCATTTACACATTCTTAAAGTAAACATTAATATGCACTTTCTTAGAAAGCGATATAAATATATAATACAGGACTTGCTAACCTCTGTTAACCATCTGAATGCGATGGAATAATCTATCTCTACTGTGCAGGTAGGCTTGTGCATGGTGGTGTGGCAATATAATTTTAAAAGTTTGTTACAGATGTGATGGGAAGCTGGAAGGAA